>NW_010190148.1:41191-48216 GCF_000695765.1 Mesitornis unicolor
TTTTACCAATATCAAACTGTTCTGAAAGTCCTTTCTGCCCATGCCTCTCACTAGCCAGCTTGCTGCTGCTCCCAGTTAACCCTCCTCCCCAGCGCCCACATGAGTCAAGCTCTGGCTCAGCTATGCCAGGGCCAGGAGCTGCCAGCTCTCCACCAGCACGGCCACGATGGACACACATCATCACACTCCTTTCAGGGTCCTCCCCTCACTCCTTGCCCACCAGCCTTACCTTGCAGCCCTTTCCCTCCTTACCATCTGCATTTCCTCCTTTACACCTGCAATTTCATCAGCTCTTCTGACCTTCAAAGGAGGTGGAGGGAAGGACACGGGCAAGAAATCCAAGTTCATGTATCTCACCAGTGTACAAACTGTATGAATACATTGTACTAACCCAGCCTGATGGGCAGTGTGCAGCCTGGTAAATAACCTGCTGGACTTCACAGCCCTAAGGCAGTACGTTATAACTGAGACTAGCCCACTATTATTAAAAGACAATGACATTATCATTAATTACCAATAATCATAAACACAACATATCCAAGACTATCTTATACAGCATATCTTAAATGATTTTTTCTATCCTCTCTCAAAATCCCTAAGTGCCTTGCTTGCTGACACTCCCTTCAATCCAGCTTCCCAACTTTTCCTGACCATTCTCTCTAGCTCATATTTGTTTCTTTCATATTTTTCTTATATATTCTTCTCTCTCCACTTGTGCTCTTTTGATTCGTTCATTAGTCCTTCAACTTGCTGCTATCACAGGTCTCTCACCTCTGTCAGACAAGGCTCAGAAAATAACTTGGCTTCTCTCACACGACACGGCAGCATGCCGTACAGACATTAATTTAAATTATCCACTGCTGACACACACTATAGCCTCTGTGAGAAACCAGTATGAATATTTTCCCATTAATGCATTAAACAGCTTCCAGCTTGCTAAAATTTTGTGCATGAGGACACATTTGACACAATTCTTGGCAAGATTCACATGCTGCACTTAACAACTGTATGATAAATATAGCATGTAAAATAAGCTTTACAATACAGTACAACTGCAATTTCCCCTTCTCTCCTAATCAAAAAGAATCAATGTGCATCAGAAAAAAAATCATTACAACAGTTTTCAAATATTCTTTTCTCCATCTTCTTAAGGTAAGAAGAATTACCTAGAAAAACTGGGTCACTACTTTTTTATCGGTTGCTTTTCTTAGCACAAAGCAGAGAGGTCATATTAAGGTTTTGCTTTGAACAAATATTTGTTAAAAATATTTTACCAAGTCCCATATGTATAAGATGTGCATATGTATACCTAACATACATATGGATAAATATTATCTTTTATGGATAATACCTCTTATGGATATCTTATGGCCAATGCAGCTTTCATTTAGATGAATCATGGAAATAAAAGTTAAATGCAGTAAAGACATTTAGTGGATCGAAGTACCAGCAAGTAAACAAAGAGACTGGAAAAATATGAAGTGTTAAAAAAAAAAATTTAAAACTATTACATTGAATAGACACAGTTTTAAATAATTCAAAAATGTGGGTTTTTTTCTTAACACATCTCGTCTTTCTACACACTTATAAAAAGTAACCCAGCTCCCAAACTCTTGCTCAAACCCAATAAGTTTTGTAGTCTCAGAAAAACTGTATTAATCTAAGCATACCTCTATGATACTTCCTTAATTCAATAACCTAGTAGCTAATGTAACAAGGAAACAGAATAAGAGTTATTTGGCACACCAGTTCTCTCAAATATCTCTCTGCTCAAGGAAAATAGATTATTGATATGCCACAACTCCTGAGAAGGGCCACAAACACCACTCTGAATGCCTTTCATTTTCTCATTTAACTCATCTGGTCCCCCCTAAGATCCCAGACCTAAATCACATCCTCATGCACAGAGGTCAGCACATCTACTCACATCCCACTCTTTCAGATAACATGCAGAGTCAAGGGACAATTCCCATTTCCTTCTTTGCAGAGCCACATGGCACACAAAGTTTCATACCCTGACATGTGGCATGCTCTCCTAAACTAAAATTTGGACAGGGAAAAAAGAATAATAATAACAATCAAGTGGCATGGTTGCAGGGAGGTGAGCATTGGGGAAAGCACCGGGGAGTGTACCCACCTGGGGAAGCTTGCAGAGGTACGATACACACTTCTCGAGTCAGGGCAGGAGATCATTTGTGCGGGATGGGGAAGCTCCAAGGCAGGGGCAGGATCAGAGGAAGCAGAGAGGTATGTTTTTTGGCACACCCACATCCTGAGCCTACCTGCTACCACTGTAACCAAAAATAAACTCCTGCTCAAAAGCTCAGTTGCCACACCAAAATATAACATGGATGACAAAGATAATGAACTTCCTTTGGACTATATGGTAACACCAAAAAAAGTAACTCCCTAAAATTAGAAAACATTTGAACTTTTAACACAAAGTGAGGGATATTCTGTTTATTTTTATTAGAATAATAGGAAATAGTTATTTTTAATATTTAATCTATGTCAACATCCCCTTTAGTAAACTCCCATGCCAGTATTGCATTAAGTGCAGTTTTCCTGTTTAGCAATCTCTCACAAGTTAACTAAATGCCTTGCAAAAACCATTTCAAAACTAGTTTGCAAAGTATTAAAGATAAAGGCTAAGCATTAAACAGATGACATCTTCTGTAAATCCATTGTAATCCGTTGGTTTACGTTTTATATTTCTGTTTATAAATTATTTAAGTTCTTGTATGATTATGATTAAACATTAGGATTAGTACTCTGTTATAGATCACTTCTATATTTACTATTTTCACCAGCCTCCCTTAGCCAAGAGGCAGCATCTGTAGAAAGGGAATTGCTACAGTGAACAGCTCCTACGGAAGACAGAGATGCTGACCTGCAGTGCTCCATCCTCCATTCCACTGTCATCAGGCACCAATGCTACACTTCAGGGGAAGCCCTGCACCACACCAGTACGCCAGTCACATCTCTGCAATTCATTTAGCACATTCCCTCTTCCAGCTTCATTCCCCGTAGCTGCAAGGTTTAGCGCTTCTTCACAGGGTGCCTGCAATAAGACCACTTTCATAACACCAACTCTTAAGTCTGAATCAAGCAGACTCCCCTACAGTTAAAGGCCAAAAGATATTATTTGATTCATCTTCCAAATTTCCTTTCCTGATGGCTCACGCACTGGTTGAAAATAACAACTAATGTTGCTAGCTCTTGGGAGTTGAAACAGCAAAGTGGTTCTTGACACAAGAGCTCTTAATAGTGCCAACGCTCTGCTGTTCTGTTCAGTCACAGTGAAAAAAACCATGACTGTCCCTGAACCCAAAAGTTTCCAATCTTGTTCAAAGCCCATGTGTAATTTTTCACAGGGGACCTAGTCTTGAGACATGCCAGCTTTTCAGACAGGAGCTAGGTGGCACTCAGCTGGCAACCCAGAGGTGGAAGATTTATTGGCAAAGCAGCAACACTGTTTGTCCTTTATGCATGTGAGGTTTATACTTTCACATCTGAGGCTTACTTTCTGGAAAGTGTAACTGACTGAATCAGCTTCTGTTCTTCAAAGGACAACTTCCACTTAACCAAATACAAATATTTTCATAAACATACAGAAAGGCAGATGAAAACAGCGAGCATTCAAATAGCTTCTAAACCCAATGTTTTGCAATCTAAAACCACCGAGACATTTCTCTTACACAGGAATCATTATACTCAAAAAGGTAGGGGGGATGAATCCACGAATTTCAAATGCATAAAACAGCCCACCCACGAGAGTAGCTGTGACACAAGGTGCGTGGCCAGCCGTGGGACAAAGGCATGTGGTTCCCCATGCTAGCCAGCCCATAAAAGAGAACATGCCTGCCGCCATTTGGTCAAGCACGTGTTTCTGTTGCAATGCTGAGCATCACCAGTCACAGTTTCTATTTCTGTCCCAAGAGCCAGCAGCAGTCGGGTGCTTACAAAGCGAAGGAATAGTGGTCCTGTTTGACAGGACGAGGCTCCAAAACAAAGCACCATCTTAAGGGGCAGCAGCAGTCACAACCTCTCTACACTTTTGATGCAGCTTTCAAGGGGTTACCAAGGTCTACCGAGCAGAGCTGATGAGCTTCACCAACATCTGATCTGCCACATTCATTCTGAAAAGATAAATGCGTAACAAAATGGAAGGGACTTGACTCTCTTATGTCAGAGGCTTGACATCCACTCCCAGGTCTGCCTGAGGCACCAGCTCTCACTTTCCTGTTCTTTGCCGCTGCTGCATTTATAACTAGCCCCCAAGACACAAAAACTTGGTTCACAGTAGAGAAAGGTCTAACAAACATCAACAGCAGTAAGAGACAAGGCTAAAATCAGGCAGCCTGCCTTCCATGAGGCCCGTTCATGAAGTTTTCATCCACCCTTCTCATTCTCTGTCTTTATTGCTCAAAAATTGTGCAGTAAGAACCCCCTGAGCCCTTCTAAAATTTTGCAGTGGAAAACAACATCAAATCAGGGAGTACAGGAGCTGCAGATCAATTCTAGAGGATGACAGGTGAGAGCCACATGAGGTTCAAATGATTCAGCTAAGCAACACAGACACAGCAGCATTTTCAGGCTGACTGCACAGTCAGTGGCCAAGACAATTTCCATCCTAATGCCAACTCCACCCTGGCACCCCATGCCTCTGATGTCTATAGATCACTACTCCATAAGGAACAGGAGTTCACTAGTGTTTCTACAAGACCCTGAGTTCCTATGATGCAGAAAATGTATTAGTTTACTGACAAGCATTATTCTGACAAAACTCACAATCTAGGACTCAACTCCAAGTAGATTTCTTCAAATTAATAATCTTCAAGTCTCCGAGACTTCAGCATAAGTTATCACTAAGTGCTTTTCACAGTCTTAGCAACAAACTAAAAGCAACTTGCAAAATTTCAGTCTACTATATTTTAATAACAATTTCTGAAATTTTCACTGAGTGATCCTTTCCAGCAGACAGTATCTCCTCCAAGAGGTTTTTCATTAAACCCCAGAGAACCTCAGTAAGATGGATCTTGCAGAAAGCCAAGGTAACATTCCCACTAAGTTTAATGCTGTGCAGAGGTATCCATTATAGGTTTTGATCCAGTTCCCCATATTTCAAGAGTGAAATCAGTGTAGGGGAGAAATGCACCACTGGAGAGAGCCGTCTGCAGCACTGTGGAGTGCAGGTTCCTCAGACATACAGCAGACACCGAGACAAGGAGGCAATTGTCATAGCTGTGAAACAATTCCAGTAGCTACATTATACAAATATAAAGCTCAAGTTCAAAATACGCATTATAAATAGTCTGAGATCTACAATTATAATCCATAGTTCAAACGCACTTAGAGAAATAAATATTAATCTTGATTCCCAAACCTGCTCTAAGAAAAAAGACAACAGAGCGTTTTGATACTTCTTTTAGTAGACAGAAGGAAACCACAATGGTTTTAATTAATCAAAAACAAAATTAAATAATATTGGTCCAGACAAGCAACATTAATCTCTAATGGAAGTTTATTCAACAAGTTAGCTACCCAGAAAATACTGTGTAATATTATGAGGACACCTTTCTAGTTCATTTAAAAAATGAGACTGTTTCCATAGTTTTTATCCATTCTAAGCAGGGCAAGAAACCATTTCCAACAGTTCATATGCAAAGTATTTACAGTTTTGCAAGCTATACTGGAAAAGGGTCAGTTTGGAACCAATGAATCTAACTATAATGAAAATATAAACCAGGGCTCCAGTACAGTTTAGCAAGTCCTGAAACTGATGGAGTTTGAACAGTGCAGAGGAAGAACTTATCTGGATTTCCCCCATTCGGAGAAGCCCACCCTCTGCGTCTCTCCATCACTCAGATAAAGCACTGCCTCCGCACAGGCAGTTCAAGCCAGCATTTGAGCTCTCAAGTATGCAGGGATAGCCTGTATACCAGTCACGTCTAGCACATGGGTCTAGGAGTTCTTATTCTGACCAGCTGAAATATACTCGATGCTTTTTTCTCTTTTTACACTATAAGCTTACAGAAAAACGTCCCCTTGATGGTAAAACATAGCTGTTAATAAAAGGAATTAAAAAGAAAGAAAATAACTGGCTTTGTGAGTAAACATAGACAAAGAACGTTCCTGCCAAAAGCGTAATTCACTACTCCTGTTTTTTGCCAGCATCCTAAACGTGAATGACAATTTTTATCCCTATAAAGCTAAAACAGAACCAGAATACTGAAAGGTTACAATGTACCCAGTTCTCAATGTGTTAAAACACATGAAAGGCTCAGAAGTTTAGTTTCCTTTCAGACAACATCTGCTTGGCTGCCACCGTCCCTGTGGAGACATGGGCGTACATGAAGCAGTGACAGGAAGTCATGTACATATAGAGCCTCTTCTCATTGAATTAGTAATATAATCTTATATCGATATCTGAAACCAGCTTTATAAGGCAACGAAACAAAACGTCAGTCCCAACTAAAAATGCATTTAAAAGAGGGTGAATTTGGAACTATCCCAATTTTAAAAGGTAACTATAAGAGGGTCTGAAGAAAAAAAATACACTAGAAGACAGACAACTAGCTATCAAGAACAAGATTTCTCGTTATTAATCACCTTTTAACGCTCAACTTCACAGGTCGCAAAAAGTCGCCAAGGCCAGCTTGACAGGTGCTGCCACCGCTCCTCTCGCCCCGTCTCGTCAGGCGCCCCCTCTCCCTCAGCCCCGCCGTCCCGCCCTCTCGGCTCCAGCCACACACCGCCCTGTGCTCCTTCTCTCCGTCCTCCCTTCCCAAACTCCCGGTCCCCTCGCTCTCCCTCCCCCCACGTATCGAGGTACGTCCAGAAGAACCAGAGACAAGGGGCCAATTCGTACTCTAAACCGCTCATACTGAACATTAACGCGCACAGACACGTTACACGGCCGGCTCCGGGTCCGCTGCAGGGAACTTCTCAGCACAGCCGCCCCGATGGGACGGGCCCGTGTAGCTCCCGGCGGGGGCTGCGCGGGCTCCCGCCCAAACCGCCTT
>NW_010190149.1:0-44481 GCF_000695765.1 Mesitornis unicolor
CCAAACCTGTCTACTTAACCTTTTTCTGTGCGTGGTCCTGCATCAAATCTACAGATCTAACATATGGATTAGGACACGAGTAGCAAGGTCATCGGGAACTGACTGCAGTGATGAAAACCATGGCCTGTATTGACAGAAGGACATTCAAATCCTGAGGTGACTGGTTCACTAACTTAATGTTTTGATTTTCTGAGAATGACATGCTCACGAGGACAAAAGCAGCAGAAGTGAGAGCAAAATAAGACCATGAATTTGGAGACATTAATTCATCACTTGAAATCAAACAGGAAAAGCCATGATGCACTACTTGACCACTACAGATTTTGAACCTCCCATATGACATAAGAGAAGAACAGTCTTGAGATCACGTCAACACATTTCCAGCAGAGATGGGAAAAGAGTGTTCTTTCTTATAAGAGGCTGTTAAGAACTCAACTACAATACTGCACTCGGTTCTGGTCCCTTCTTCTTGCCAAACAAATTCGAAGTGGAAGAGGCACAGGGTAACAAAAACGCCAGGAAGGACAGAGAGTATCTACATTCCTCGGAAGCAAACTATTACAGGGGACAGAAAAACTTGTGTCAGTCCAAGCACGAAGGGACAGCAACCGGCCAGAAGAAGTTCAGGCAAGAAATTAGGACACTTTTTACCATTTATGGAGTAAAGATATTCCAAAACCTGCCAAAAAGAACTAGAGAGAAAGCACCCTTTCAGCTCCTGGGAGAGAGGTACATTTATGGGCAAGGTCGTGTAGTTTTTCTAATAGCAACTGCATCAAGTACATTATGATGTTTCAATTGTTGAAAAAGAGACGTTGAATGTTTCAAATGCTGAAAAAGAAATTAAAAACAACTTCTCCAGGTCTCCAGTAAGTCTGGACTCACGCAGGCTTGCCCAGCTTTCACCAGACAGCCTCTAGCACCACAGGACCATCACATGCAGAAGACAGAAGGCCCAGGGGGCCTGGGTGAGTGCAGAGCATTCCTGTGCTGCTCGATGCGATCACGCAGTGAGCACACGGGCTGTCACATACGTGAAGGAAAGGTGGGCTGCAGGCAAACCACGCTATTCCCTTGGTGTCCCCAAAGGCTGTACCTATGTTGTAAAGCAAGACATGGAGCCAAACATTTGGCAGGTCTCTTCAAGCTCTGAAGCACAGCATCAGAGACAGGATAACAGATCAGAGGTGGACCCCTAGGGAAATTTCCTTGCTTTAAAAGGAAGAGGTTCAAACAAACATTTTTCAGATTCCAATCTCCTCCTGTGAAATCCCAGAGCTAAAGAAATCACTGGGAGTTTTGCCACAGACTTCAGGGCAGTGAGGATTTCAGCCCGACTGTTTTGAAAGCAAGTCCTGAGTGCAACTGGAACACAAACACAAAACCTTGTCATGTCACACTCTGGGCAGACATTTTCCTTCAAGAACCGATAACAATGTGTATTTTTATACTGAAAAAATGTTTAACAGATTAAACTTTTCCTACAGAAAGAAATGCTTGCAAGTTTATTTTTCAAGAACAGTATTATATCTGAGCCATATTGTAATGAATGACTCTTCAAAGAACCGTGTGTTTTGCATACAGATCATATACACAGTACTCCTGATGTTATTGTTATCAGCTCTTGAACAAAACTTCTACTGTTTGTTTCAACATCTTTCATTTTAAATTCTGCATAAACCAGACCTGTGCTTTCCCTCAATTTTACAGCACTCTCCTGGGACCTTCGTAATGTCTGCATCTGGTAGATTCCTTTTCTCCTTCGGATGAGAAAGGAATGATTGTCCCGGCATAAGAATGAACTCTGTCTCTCCTGGATACTGTCCAACAGCGCTGCCAGCACACATGCAGTGGTGATGTATTAGATGCAGACTTTAATGCCTGTCCCTCTTTTCAAGCCCTTCCCAAAATAAAGCGTAACTACACATTTCAACTATCAAATTAATCTCTTTACGCAGCACTAAATATCAGTGTTGCAGAACATTAGCACATGAGGTTTTTTAATACAAAGTGAAATCTGCATAGTGCCTTCAGCTTTGACTTCTTTTTAAGACATTACACGAAGTACTACACTTCCAAAATCCTTTAATTCTTCAACTAATGAATAAAACTTGTAGGGGAGAGGAGAAGTTAACTAACCAGTTTTATCTTGTTTTTCTGAATGACTTCTTTGTTATCCTTCTGGTACAGCTCCATTTTCCTTTTGGTGTCCTCCAAATCCACATTGTTGGTCAAGTTAAATACTGCATAAATATTAGAAAAACAGAAAGCAAAAGTATTACATCAGCACGCATGATTATGACAAATAAATACTACTGTTATGTTTTCTATCCTTTCTAGCACCAGACATAAACATTGCAGTAACAGAGTTTATTTAAATAGGCCCTGAAAAGAAAGACACGTTCTGCTAAATCACTGCGAACTTCAACAGAAGCCAGCAGAATTCCTTTAGATTTACACATCTGCAGGAGATGAAGACTTGAGTCTTGCATCCTGTTCTGTGATACTGATAATGGTACACGAGTAATCGTAATATTATGTGGGAAACACTGACCTTTTCAGGTAGCAGTTACAACTAAGAACACAGCGATTCCTGTAAAATTAAATCAGACTGAACACATGCACGTTAAGACAAGGTTAGAAATGAAGGCATTCCACTTCGTAAGATTATTTAATGCGCGGACTACAGAGACTGTTCAAACTGTCAGGTACGCAAAAAAAATTCACATTACTTGATAACTCAAAAGGCAACCAATGTACAATTACCTTTATTATGAGGGATCTGCAAATGCACCCAGATTAACAGGTTAAATGACATTCTTTTGATGTCTCAGTAGTGACAGACTATCTCACATAATTACAAGCAGGCAGGGACGCCCAGCGAGCTCCATAGTTTAACACAACATTTGCAATTGTCTGTACGTGAAACACAAGATACCTCAAAAAATTCTGAACAGTTTCTATAATCAACAGCTTGAAAGATGCAGCCGGTTTGGATGGTCAGTGGTTTGGTACAACGCCTAAGCCTTTCACCTCCAGGTCACTGGTTCAACTGTGGGAACAGAAATACTCTCTTCCCAGGAGTACTGAACTACCACATCACCCTACTTCTATCAAAAGTATTCAATCTTCCTTGAACTGCTACAAAAAAGGCTAGGAAAGATACAGCTGAAGAAATTCCTAGCCCTGAACAAGCAAGCAAAATGCTGCATTTATTTCTTCCTCCCCAGTTCTCCAAATAATGAGCACTATCAGGGGGCCTGATATTTTAATTCAGCCTGGCTCGTCAATCGGCTGAAATCTTCCACCCTCACTTCAGAAGTCGTCTGAGATGCAGGCTGGTTTTGTGGTTTAAGCATTTGACTGGGAATCAACACCCGAGTTCCGTTTCCAACTTTGCTGCTGTCCCTGGGCCTCTGCACGAGGTCTCCCACCAGTAAGAACCAGGAGGAGGGGAATAAAGCTTCCTTTCTCCTATACATACACCATAGCTGTGTACAGCACCTATACCCATAAGCCTTGAACTCACCTCGGGTGGAACTTCTGGGCTCTGCTATAACCCAAACCAACCATTCAAAGTTCAGCCACTTAATTTTTGGAGGCAGGTAACCCATTTCAACTGTACGCTGGGGTCTTTTTCACTCCAAAAGGCATAACAACATTTTCCAATTTCACATTGCAACGTACGTGCACTTTCTAGTCATAGCAGCATTTCCTTACTAAAACACGTTATTTTAATCTAAATTTTTAGTCTTTTAATACAGATTTGACCTCCAACTTTCCAGCCTACAGTTCCCAGCTGACAAGCAGCTTAGTATTGAGTGGTAGGGCAGAGAATTGTCATGTGAAAACGCTGGCACAGAATCAGACCAGGGCTCTACAATGACAGCAGCTGCATGGGAATCTCAGCACTTCCTACAACTTAAATCCACACAGCAGCTCTCCAGACTCTTCAGTGATGACACATGAAAGAAATAGCCCATGAGACACGCTGTGCTAGCAGGATGCCCAGATGCCACCTCCAGGTGCAAGAGGAGGAGCAAGATGAGATGCCAAATGCCTTTAGGCTCCTGAACATCTTGGGTACTTCTCTAAAAATAATCCAGCAATAAACTGATGATCTGAGTTTTGCAACTACTGCTGCTTGAAATGTTCAAGGTTTTGGGTTGGTTTTTTTCCCTCCTTTCTTGGTTATCTGTAATAGGCTCATCTCGTTACAACCTAGGTTTGTAAAACAAAAACCGTAATATTTAAACCCCGTACTGGGGAAAGCAAGCAAATTTTAGACACATGTGGATGCCTGCCTGTATTTAGAACTACTTAAAGAAGCAGGTTTATTTTACTACTTGATATGAAATTGCATTTCCCTGTAAGGGGTGTTTCTGCATTAATGATTAAGAAAATTTCCGTTATCCACCTGCATAGCCAGCTTAAATGCCCACTGCTCTGCTCGCAGCGAGCTGGAACATTTTTCCCCATCTGTTTTCCTGCTGTGGCCAGAACCCAGCCACAGGTAAAACGCTCCCAGCAGGCAGATCTGCTCACACCACGCCGATTCTGCTGTCAGTGTTACTCGACTCTGCCGTGTGAGGACACGGCAGGACCCCAGCAATCAGGAAGATCTGTACTTCCAGCACCCTCAAAGACCAGAGTGGACTCCTCCCACTGAATACTGATTCACAGTCATTGAAGAGGAACACTGTCTTGGTCCTAAGCATCTGCTCCTCCATGCTAAGTTGTTCACATCTCAAGACTTAAAATACTGGAGAGCTAAATTTTGGTGCAGCAGTGTTAGGACCTGGATGTCTCTATTTCGACAGTGTCAATACCTGTCCTTTAATAAATGAAAAGAATATTTTCGATCCCAAAATAAACTCCTAGCAGCAAAACAAACCATGTTCTTTGACACTGCACGGTTGTCAGTGGCCAACCAGCCAGCCAAAACATCTTTCAACATAGTTTCTAGTTTTTTTTCATGATCCTCAAATGTCTTTTCACCAATATTCAGAAAATACAAATTCTTACCATCACCTCACAATTACAGCTAAGTCCATTTTGAAAGAGGCACTTGGCCACAAAAACCAGTTAAAATATTGTTTCTTTCTCTTCACCCTCGTCTCCTCCACAAGTTACCTGGCTTTTCATAACCATCAAGCACCATATCAAAGAACACAATCACTAATACTCAACATCTCACCTTCCACATAGCTAGGATTATGCAAGGTGGTTGGGTTTTTGTTTGGTCTGCTTTTGGTTTTGCCAGAAATTTATTTTAAATACCATTCTTCCAAACATTCTCTTTTTAAAATATACAACAAAACCAGTTATAAAACTAGGAGAACCACAAAGAGTTAAAAAAGCCTAAACTCTCAAGCTACACCTACCCTGAAAAAATATTGGTATAGATCTGAATGTGACTGGCGAAGCAGATGGCCAGTTTGAAACGGTTTCAAAGAGAAGCCAGGCGGGGTTTTTTTGGTCCATGTTGAAATATAGCATAAGCCTATGTAAGAGCCCTGAAACCCTTCAGGGAAAAGAAACAGAAGCTGTTTTGTATGCAACAATTATTTATCTACTTATCCATCTCACATTGGTTGGTTTATAAAATGACTTGCCCTGAGACATCTGTTGAAGTAGAACAGCAAGACTATTGTCTTTTCCTGAAACATTTCGTTCTGTTTAGGTAAAACTCCCTACTTCTGAAGTTCAGCCTCTACAGGGAGACTTTCACAGCTTTTCAAAACAACAACATTCATTATGCAATTCTACAACAAATGGAAAACTATTTTCCTAGTTAGGAAAAAAAACACTAGACAAGAATTTGAACTGTACAGCACCACCTCTCCAGAGGCACAGCAGTGTGAGTGAACGTCCCTCCACTGCAGGACTTCAAGTGCAGCAAAATCTCCCTGTTTCAGTCTGAGATACTGCAAGTTTTCTGAGACTCCTAGTTCCGTAAGAAACAATAATGTTACCATGTAAAAATATCTGCTGTTCACACATTAGGAACATTCCCTCTCTGCCAAGACAGCAGATGATGGCTCTGCTGACAGTCTCTGATCTGCGCGACTGGTGTGAGCCAGCTGAAGATTTCTAAATTACTAAGTACCAGTTTGTTATAAAACCTGTTCCTCCAAACCTACTACAAGCAGCTCCTTGACCATCATCTTCCTAAATCACCAGCTCTGGGAATGGCACAAGAGCAACTGTTCTGCGCTATGACCGGAGACACAGCCACATCTTCAAGCTGCCCGGGGAGTCCAAAGCTGCTGTAGCACCTTCTGTTGGTGCTCTGCATGCTTGGGCCAACCTCTGCCTCTGTGCTTCTATGAGGAGTAGGAGCGGGGCAAGGGAGAGAAAAGATGGAAGAAATCTTATCACAGAAATGTTGATTGGAAGGGACCTGTTTATAACAAAATAATTATCAGGAACAAAAGAATACCCACAGCTAAACCAAAAAAGTCTAGTTAGGTATTAATAATTATTCCTGTTTAAACTCAGTTACCTTTTATTGGGTCAGTCGTTTCCCAAAAATACCTTAGCGTAGTAATAAGTGATTGAAATCACTCAGACCCATCGGTCTAAGATAGATAGTTTTGGCTGGAATGGCGTGGTACTGAAATCTCTGTTGAGATGAGATGACTGAAACGGATCTTCGATAAAGCTGCCCCATTTCCAGTTGAGTTGTTCCCGTTGTCAGTACCAACAATGCCATCCTCATGCACACACACAGAGGGAAAAAACCCCGCAAAATAACAAACAGCACAACCCACAAGTGATCATAGATACCAAAAGCTTTCCATCTCATGAAGGGATCCTTGGATAAACAATCTGAGCAAGACAAATCACCAGGCAGCTGGTAGCGCATGAAGTCTTAGAGGAGCGAGATACAAGAATCCAAAGGCACAAATACGGCAGCCTCCTTCCAGGCTGAACGCACCGAGTGTTTTTAAAAAGCAGTAATTACTAACAATGGCGCTGCAGTAATGCCCAGAGGCCTCGCTCAGGTCTCGGAGCACGGTGCCAGGCAGTGTACGCACACGCTAGGACGCAGGCCCTGCTCTGGGGAGCTCACACACCGAGTTTTGAGAAACTGGCTACGGATACACTGTGGGGAAGAGGAAAAGCTTAGGGGAAGAAGAAAACCCTGCAGAAAGAGCAAGCAAAATTTGCGTTATGTCCAAAGATTTCAACTTGCAGCATCACTCTAAGGTTTAAACTTGCCCCTCTCACCATAATGGCATAGACTTGACTTATTCTGATAGGTTTTGTCCACACCTTTCCCAAAGGCAGGTTTTAACCATCTCACTTTATTTTTCTTCTTAGTGTTAATGACAACAAACTGTGTTTACAATGGTCTCAAATTGTCCAACTGACTTTTCTTCTGGGGAAAACTTGCTTTAAAATGTGGTTTCTATTTAAAGCCTTGTATAACACATTTTGGCCCAAAGCATTATTTAGTGACTACATTCTAAACCACTTCAAAAATGTGTTTTTATAATAGAAATCTTAAGAGGTGAATTCCCTAATACTTGTTTGACCTTCCCCTCTCACACTTTTGCTGTACCACCCAACTCTTTTCTTTAAATAGAAAGTCTGTAGGTGCACCAACCCCGATGTGAACAGGGAAAATGTATTTCAAGCGAGGTCACCTCTCACATCTATGGAATAAGACAATTCAGTTGCTGCAAATGTTGGAGCTGACCTGCCTGGAACATTCGGAAGAACTACCAGAATTGCACTAAGGTCACATGAAGTACACTTATACAGGGAGCTTCCATTTTGTCTCTGCCAAGCAACTATTTCATTTAATCCTCCACAGCAACTTAGAAAACAAAACTCATCAGGGAAAAGAAAACAGGGTGAAGCTGCACTTGGACCCTCCCACAGAAAAACTGCAAATTTGGGGTGGGGAGAGAAAGGGGAAATCCAGTTCTCTGCTTCCCAGCTTCCTAACCCCATAGCTTGAACAACCACGACCAGCTACTGCCAACACTGGCTCCACAGGGCCAGACTTCTCGGCGTAACTACACCTCTTCTGTCTTTTCTTGCAGCCCAGATTTCATGTGCACAAATGAGCAGGGGATCCACATACACAATAACAAATAAGTAACTCCTCTCAGGAGTAAACTGCGAGGTAATCCAACAGTCAAAGACACACAACGTGCTCAGCAAAGCCACTGGAAGTAGTCACGCTATCGCCACGGCCCAGCCAACGGCCCAGGGGAGAACTCTGCCCCGGAGCACAGGCAGGGAAGGGTTCAGGGAGAGCAAGATGTGTGCAATGAGCTTTGTCACCAGGGAGAGGAGAACGGAGCCTGAAATCTCACCCGTGGTGCTGTTCTTGAATCTGACCTGTCCTCCAGCTTCTGGATCTGCCCGAGCTAATAAATGACATATTAAGAGCCTTCTGACTGCATCCCTTCTTTCCTCTCATCACCCTCATGAAGAAACTAGGAGGTAGTTGGACTGCCTGCTCCTTTTAGTATTTTAGGTGTCTCGTTCAGTCAACTAACTCCAGTTCCTAACTCTGTTGAGCTTCTTCACGATGCATTTGCAGAGCCAGCACAATCACTGACAAATTCACTCTTCTTCACCAGATTACAAAGCCCAGCCGTGATTTCTGCTGCATCTGAACCAAGTCACCAGCACAAACGGAACCATTTGAAATTTAACCACTCAGTCCCAAGAACTGGAGAATCGTAACATTCTGCACAAACTGACGAGGTTAAGACAATTTCAGGCAAAACTTCAACTCCCTCGTTGCAGATGCTGAAAACCCCTGCCACAGCAGTAAACGGGAAATCTTTATTTAATGCTACATAAATAAAAAGCAGTTTTCCCTTCCGTGAGCACACAGATTCTTCCGTGATCCTCTGGCTAAGATGCAACCATTCTTTCTACTCATTCCCTCCTTCCCCAGCACCATCCAAAAACATACACAAACAGAACTACACCCACATCGTCTCCTCCATGTATTTGGGCCCATATGAGGGTGCCTGGTATTTCCCAGCCACAGATTTGGCACTCCAGCCTCAGCCCTCGGATGCCAACAAAAACATGACACATTACTCACAGCAGTAAGCGTAGTGGAGAAATTTCTACAAAACACCACAGTGCAAAGAGGAGCAAGGGCTCCTTTGAGAAATGAAAGGGGAGCGGTATCTCCATGTCTTCCTTCAAATCACATTCACTGCCCCTCCTGCATGTTTTAAGCCACCTCTTCTTCCTCCAGGACAAAAAACGGAAAGCCTCAGAAGCTTGTAAAACCCAAGAAACAAACCATTTAGGAGTCATTCCTTTGAACACATCCTTGTTTTTCTAAGCAAAATCTATCACTCCACCATAAATCACAAGTCACCCTAACTAGGAAGAAAATAAACTCTGTTGATAACGGAGTCCCTTCCCCAAAGGGCAAAGTTCTGCTTCAAGTAGTCCAAAGAGAAAGAAATCAATGTCTGTTCCTAAACCTTCTCCTTCTGCACAGCAACATAAAATGCTACCACAGTGGTATGTAAGGTCAGCAGCTTCAAAGCAGCTTCAACTACTGTACTTGCAGAAGCAAAAATGATGAAAGACACCATATGGCTTCTGTCATGGTAGATAAAGCTAATGGGGGCATATAGTGAAAATTTCAGTTTCTCCTCTCTTTGTTTAATCTTCCCCGGTGCAGCACCGACAGTCCCTTGCAAGCCTTTCTTTTCCAGCTATGAAGCACTGCTTCCTCTTCGAATCATGTTTTTTTCTCTGGCAGATAAAATGTTTTACTTAACCATGTCCTACAGTTCAGCAAATACGATTAAAAATGTACAGAAAGAAAGTAATTAAATAAACATTTGATACCATGATAAATCCTATTACAGAAACTCAACTTAGACATTCTCATAGGCAGTTGAGTCAGAAGATAAAAGCCTATGGTCTCATGAGCACAGCACATCAAAAACGCAAGCATTAAGACTTACCAATTTCTTCTACTTCTTCCAGGAAATCATTATATTCACTTAGACTGGGAAAGTCCTCCTCTCTTTTATTGTATCTGTGAGAGAAGAGAAACAAGGATTTAAATAACACACGTACATGCAGCTTCAATTCAACAAGGCTATTGCTGCAAGCGTATTAAGTGTAGTTTTACCAACCACGTGCTTTGTGGCTCCCTCCCACAGCTGACCAACACACAGAATCTTTAAGAGGAGACAGAAGTGATGGTTTCAAAGAGAATGAGCCAGCCCAGCATAAAACAGGGCTGTCTTTGCCTATGGCTTGCCAATTCCCTTTCCATGGTTGCAGGTGGACAGGAGTACAGAGGCTAGGATGTACTCATTCCAAGACAGCCCTTCAGCATGAGAAACCTGTTAGGGGCAGAGATAACAGCAACACCACAAGAAAAGCTTTTCTGGAAGTATCAGGAAAGGAAGTTTGGCTTCGTGCCGACAACAGAAAACATACGTCAGCAGCAAACTGGAAATGGTAACAGAGTTATTTCTTATTTCATATCAATAACCACTTCAGAACTCATCTATCCAACTCTTGATAGCTGGAAAAAGTCAAAAAGATGAAGGGACAACCGGCTAGGACATGGACAGCCTCTAAAAGTCACAACACACAGGCTTTCTTCCCGAGAAAATACGAAGATGAGAATCTGCCTGCTCTGTGGACCAGGAGCATAAACACCTAATCCGAGAACTCAGGCCAAACTCCAGTTTGGGGACATATTACCTGTCCACTGAAAACTCACTGACAAATCCAAGTAGGCCAAGCATTTTACGAAGTTTTCTGTTCTAACCACACTTCACTCCACGTTTAGTCAACTAGCTTGACTTCATTCCAGTTTGACTTTGTGAACTTCAGTAGACTTTATGGTCAAACATCAAAAATCATCACTACTTTCCAGATCAGCACCTTAGTATTCAACAGTGAAACCTCCCCACAACTCAGCAACATCATACGATTCATTTACCAACGCACTAAGTCTTAGATAAAGCTGCCAAGCTTACAATTTCCCTGTACGTTCATCTCTGCACACACAACTCTGTCCAGGTCTGTCAAGTTCCAGCGGACCCTCTTCTACCAAAACATCAACCGGCTCACTTATTTTCCTTACAAAATGTTGTTTTGTGGCTACAAGGAGCAAGATGCAATTTTAGACCTCACTTATCTAAATTCCAAGAGCTCTCAAATCTGCATAACAGACTAGAAACTAGCTGTAACATGGCTTGCAAGGAAGCATTTCCTCTAAGAATTACTGTGTGAAGTGGAAAGCGATATGAACAGAGCTTCTCTTTTGTCCATTTTCATTTTGAAGGGAACTGGCCTTCAACTCTCAAGAGGTCCCCAGGGAACAAATCAATCAAGGTCCTGTTTCTTGCCCCACTCCCATGGTCACCCCCTCAAAGGGAAAGCAGCTGCAGTCCTCAATATCCAACCATCTCCATTTAGGAGGCCACACAGAAACACCCAGCATTTTCTAATGCTAAGCAGGAATCCCTCAAGGCTAAGTTAAGACTTCTGTCCTCAGTTGTTGCATAAAGTCTGATTCTCCAAAATCCCTGCACATTAAATGGAGTCAAGCTTTAGGAGCTGCCACTTTAATAAAAACCTCCTTTGTATTACTGGAGGAGTAAGTAATTGTTGTTTTTTTTTAAATGGTGATCCATGCAATACATCTACTTCCTGTTCTTTTAGCTGGCGAAACTCACATTTTCAGCACTTTCTTTCGAATTTCCACTTCCTTGTCGACAGCAGGATCCTCAAAGAGCTGCACCCTGAAGTTACTCTTGCGCAGGGGGGCATCGCACTCATGGCAGTTCCCAGCCCCTCTCACAAACAGCAGTTCCACGCAGCTCTCACATCTGTGGGAGAAAGGCAGGGGTATAAAGGCAGACACACGTTAAACAGTAACCGAAACACAGGACTGCCCCCATTTTTTGCTGTTTACACACACACTATAAATACGCAGTCCCTCTCCCCTTGCTTTCACTGTTTATTCAGCACCCAGCAACGGCAAGGAGGCGAGGGCTCTCCACCACGGCTGCAAGGAAGCAATCGCAACAGCACTAATGCATTTATTCTCCCTTGCCCAAACAACTCGGCCTCTTTGCCGAGACTGAAAGTTAATCCAAGCACAATGATAGGTTCTGTGGCAAGGAGAAGCTTGTTTATCGACACCAGACTGCAGTGTCCTTCCTCACTCGGAGCACTACCTTGCTGCACAAAAAGCCCCGTTTATTTTCTCGATGCCATTCGCAGTGCAAGGTGCTGTTCAGCACAGGCAGGGATACAAACGCTGCCCAGGGCTTTCCAGTACTACCACGTACTTCCTCCTACTGGTACTGCCGTGGAGAACTACTGTAACAAATCTGAGCTAAACTCTGTCTATTAGTATTTAAATGGCACATGAAATACACTTCACACAGAGGTTGCACAGAAATAAACAAAAATACCTTTCTGGTAGTATTTCTTTTATCTTAATGATGATTTCAGATTTTAATAATGCAGTCGCCAGTCAGCTGGCATTTAATAAAGGAAGAACACACGACAAGAAAACCAATTTTATAAGAATCACTTGGGTACTAATTATGAGCAGATTTCTAGCAGAGGACACCACCTGCTGCAGTCACTTCCTACTGCTGGGGGCAAGGGGCTATTTATGGCTTTGCTATACTGGAGCCAAAAGCGGTGTACATCGAGGGCCAAGCTGCATTGTACCTTCACAAACCCAGCACAAGAGCTAAAACAAGGCAAGAGAAACAATACCGACATGGTTGCGATGGATGGTTAACAAAAAACCTTGCACCCCGCTGACCTACCCCCAACTAAACTGGTTCCAGTACTCCCAGAGGCAGAGCTGGGTAGAGCCGACCAGTTTTATCCAGCTTCTGTTTTCAAGATTAGAAAGTGCAAAACAATGGAATTGTATCTTACAATTAAAAAAAAAATAGAGCGTTATTTTTTTGTTAACACAAGTAGAGTTGCAGTTTCAAAACGCATCTTGCACAGCAGCTGCCAACATTACAGAGCAGACCTTGAATTTACTTGGACATTTTCCTGCCCTAGAATCCCTCCAGTTAGAAAACCAAGCACATTTAAACAAAATTTATCCGGGAAGGGAAAGATCAAACCTTTTAGCACACCAGGCCTGAAATGCACACAAGCTGCATATATAAACTAACAATGACAAATGTTCGTGTTTAAAAATCAGACCTATACGTTTGTTCAACACTGAGTACGTCAGGAAATAACAGCTTCACATGAGGTCTAAACAAACACTCAGGGTGAGATGTTGCTGCTTCTCCTCCTCACGCTGAGGTTGTAAAATGTTTCATTACCTTTTGGATTTAAGTTTGTAGCCCGAAAATAGGTGATCTGCATTAAGACATCGATAGAAAATGCCCAGGGAGCTACAGTGAGTGGATGACAGGAAAACTGTCAGCAATGCCACCAACAAAAGCAACCGCAGCTCCACAAGCAACAGCCTCCTGGTCATCCACACCAGGATAACAACCATCAGTGCACTCATTTCTGCAGACACTGGTTTCATCTGCCTTGTTCTTCCTTTTTATCCCCATCAAATATTAAACAGATGGCTCAGTCCTAGCAGTCCAGAACGATGCCACATTTTGAGGAAAGCAAGTAAAGCATCTGGTTGGCTTGGCACCATCAATGCACAAATAGCACCACACGCCTGCACGTCAGCCTTCAAGGACTTCAGGATCAGGATCGTACTGAAAACGCAGGAAACAAGCAGAGGTTCCTCTCCAGAAAACTCAGAGATAAACAAATACTCAATTACTGGAACCGAGCGTTCCTTTTAGGTAAAGCGTCTTCAGCAGGTACAAGATTTGGGCATCCCCCACACGTTCAGTTCATGGAGGGGCGAAGGAATCCAATCTCTGGGACACTGAACGGATGAAAACAGCTCACAACGCTAGCACAGCTTGACGGTGCTGCTTACATTTCTAGTCTGGCTGGCAAGGGAGTGAGAAAACAAGACAGGATAAAGCAAGAGCTCTTTCCACAGGCAGGAGTACAAGATATTATTTATTTAAAAATTGCAGATTCTGCTGAGCATATCAAACATTTGCCAGACTTCAGATATGCAGCCATCAATCAGTTCAGGGGGGAAAAAGAAAATCCTTATGGTTTTTGCTGTTGACCAGGAATATTACAGCATGAGGTAGTACCCTTCTTTACAAAGACTGTTTTCAGTAGATATCAAACAGTATCAAATATTTAGAATCTCTAAGCCCATCTTCAGCTTTTATAACCAATATGTTTCTGTTATTTAAAGTAATACATAAAACAAATTATTCTCCTTACTATGGAAAAAACAGTTTAGATTAAAAAGTAATAATACAGCCTTCGACGTATAGCCACGGTCTGAACCACAAACAAATTGAAATGAAAGAGTCAGCAAAAAAAGATGTGTTTTCACTTGTTTCTCAATTCTGATGTCAGAGGGAAAATTACTTACAGAAATGGAATGACTCTTGATTTATGGTGAAGGGATATTTTAAAAAATGGGAGAAAAAACCACACGCTTGAGAAAGCTTACAGAAAGACATCTCGATTTTTACATCAAAGATGCTTCTAGAAATACTCGCAGGCTTCTGGCTTAGCTTGGGTCAGACAGTTTTGTGTTCTTGCATAGAGTTCTTGAACTGAGACAAGAATGGCCCAGTTTGGTGTGAGCGGCTGTCAAACCTGTTTATTTCACAACCTTCAGTACATTTAGCAAGGCCTCATAACCCACAGTGGTTTCTGCCACAGAGCCAAGAGTTCATCTACGGTTTACAGTTGGCCACTGTAGGTTGATTTTCCATGCTGGCAGATTAACAGGCAGTGCCTAGAGGAAGGCTCTTCCCAGACTCTGCAGCAATGAAGACCTCTCTGATCCAAGAAGCTAAGGGGTATGAGCAAAAGCCATTTTTCCCCCATGTGAGAGGTTAGGAATCAAAAACAGAGGGGGGGAAGTGTGATTGCAACGATACCAAGCACTTCTGAGAGCCTCAGAAGAAAGAAGCTTGAGATCAGCAGCTCCCAGATGAGAAGGGCGCTGAGGACAAAAATAAGTCTTTTCCTGTTCACACCTCAGCTTCAGGAATTCAAAATTCTTTATTCGAGTACTCGCAGAAGCAGCTGCACGTGTTTTGGGCCACCTCTTCCCCATCTGCCCAATAAAAAAGGGAGCTGGGAGATGCAGATACCAGTTTATCCTGCCCCCCTTCCTCTGCTTGGATTCTATGAAGTCCTACAGACGGGGATTTTGCTCTTCTCATCTTGCAAGGAGACAACATCAGAATGCCCTCAAGACCCCGTGTGGCCAAAACCCCACGAGGGGTCTGTTTTCAGCCAGTGAATACACAGGTCTCACAACAGCCCGTGCACAGACGGCAGCTCACTGTGGCAATACAACACATCTCAGGCTTCAGCCAGAAATCACAGCTCTGCCAGCCAGCAGAGGAGAGTTTGGGAGTTTTAACACTGTTGATAAGCTGTCTTCAGTGTTTACAGCTCCCCTCTGCTCAGCCCGCAGTACCACACACTGCAAGACAAAAATCTCACAAATTACTTCGCTAATATTTCATTTTTTATTTTTTTTTTCACAAGTATTGAGACTACAGAGAGCTGATCTTAACCTCTCTTCTGAACAACAAAGCGAAACAAAACAAAGACTCTGCTGCTCTGCCTATAGCTGGATTATATCAACTTTCAGCCGCATCTGCCAAGCTGCTGAGTGTACAACCCTTCTTCCCAACTACTTATACCTTTTGGGAAAACTATGCATGCACACACTTTTGTTTCGTTTTTGTTCTGTCAGACAAGTTCTGCTCCAAACTGCAGAGAGGAGGAGGTTAAAAAAGCCAAGACATCTCAAAAATTCAGGAGACACTCAGCTGCAGCTAACCGTTTTCCAAACACCAATACATGCTCTCATGTACGGACCAGTTCGTCCCAACTGCACTCACCAGAAAGCAAGCAGACCAGGTAGCAGTCAAGACTACAGCCTTGAATAACTGGAATTTTAAAGGGAAAAAAATTACATACCAAGTCAATTAATAATAAACAGAAACTTTTCCACCACCCATTGTGTTTCAACATCGCCATTACAAAACCATTTCAAGTGGCTTGGACCTGACAAGAAAGTTTGCAGCAAGCTGAAACTTAACTCACATTTATCCAATACAGATGAGTCTTTTCTTTTATTCCTAGAAAAAAAAAATAGGGAAGAACCCTTTATGGTATTAACTCTAGATAGTATAGAGAAAGTATTTCTCCAGGTATTGAAATGAAAGGGGTTCTTTATGAGACACTGCTGCCTCAGCCAATTAGCACACGATCATAAAAACCATGTCTTACAGCACAATTGTGTCAGTGCGGTCAAACGACAGGCCAATACTTGACAGGCCAGTTCTTGACACTTCAAGAGCAGCTGTGTGGCATTGAGAAATAAGTGCTTTCACAACGACTCGGCATACCAAAACCAACTGAGAATTTACCCAGTGTACCAGAACAACTACTTCAAATCCATTACAGTCTACTGGGCAAACACATGCACTGAAAACAATAATTCAACTGTGTCAATAACCTTTTTGTTATGCTTTATTATCTTTGAATAAGAACCTTTGCCAGTTTTCAGGGTTCCCAAACATTAAACACAGCTACATCGGGTAGCTATCAGGATTAGCAGCTGTCCACAGCACACCTCAACTTAAGGCACAATCATGAAATCTTCCACGTCTGCCTAAAATGCAGCAATTGCACTTTTTTCAGACATGACCCAGGTCAATATTGCCTATTGTCTCACAAGACAAATACACTTATTGTTACCAAGTTTGAGATCTCACACCAAACTCCATTCAAGACCCCCTTCTCCCATAGCCATTTGCTACCTCCTAAGAAAGCCCTGTGCCATGGTAGGGGTTGGACGGCCCCCAGAGCTGACAGCTCTGACCCACTCAAGTATTGGAGCATTCACCTCCTCGCTCTTACAAAACACCTGCATAGGCCTGAAATCACACTGGGAAAAGGCTAAGGCAAACCCAACAAAAAATAAATGCTTTGGGGGCCCAAAAGAGTCACAACAGATCTTTTACTTGACCCAAAACAAGGCTTCTCCCTTCTGCACTGGGCTTTCAACACATTTCACAGCGCAACAACGGCATGTCAAGCAAGATAAGGAAGTGCAGCTATATGGTAAAAGGGAAAAAATAAAAGAAAAGGCATTTGTGGCATGAGGGGATATCCCGACCACATTACTGAGGGCTTTTCACAAGACACGTCCGTATTTCACGTCTAATCTCTGACAGAAAGAGGATGAAGTTGACTAGACATCTGTAAGAGAACCAGGCGTGTGACCGCGGTTTTCCACAAACCCAGCGGTGGTTTGGGGTCTCAGTGGGAAACATGCAAGCGTTTAAAACTCCCTAAAGAAATCAAAACCTTTTCCCATCTCTTGGGTACACAACACACCTGTTGAATGATCCGCGTATGTTGGCTCATCTCTCCCAGCTTTTGGAAGGAACCAAGCCAAATTTCTGCCAAGGGCACAGGCTTGTATGTCACTTGAAGCATAAAAAGTACACAGCCCAGTTTCCTTATGCTATTCAAACACCGAGACAGTGTGCGTATATGCACACACAGCACCAACAAAATAATCCAGTCCGGTAGAGCAGTAACTGCACCATCCATGTTCTGGATAGCTCTGTAAACACTGTCAGCGCTCAGGAAGCAATGTGCAGTGAAGAACTCTCTATCGTTAAGCTTGCTTGCTGTGAAAACACTGAAAGAACAATCTGCCGCGACAAAATGCTACGTGAGAGCTCCTGCATAAATCCTGGTTTAACATACAAGAAAAATCAACTGTTTTCTTCTATGTAATCTGTCAGAAACAAGTGACTGAACTCGCAGGTTAAGACATCAAGTCCCATTCTCATGAGTAGCAGAAGTCCTAACAACCTTGAGTTTATATACGCAGCCCAGGAACACCAAAATTGTGTTTCTGTATGTTAAGGCAGCACCACTGCCAACAAAGCTGCTGAGAACATAGGACAAAAATACGTATCTTTGACACACAAAGTAGGTATAGTTAAAAAACCAACATTCGGAGCTTGCCGAACAGGTTCACTTTAGTGTAATTACACACAGAAACCGGGGTGCAAGGGACCCCTGGGGTCACTCCTGCATTTCTGTGGAGCTGTGCGCTAGACTGTCCCGAGAAATCTGCACAGATTTGCCCCCAAACGGGCCACACAGGGCTCTGCAACCCAGCACCAAGGTTTTGACCACTCTACTTGTTTTACAACCTAGAAAAGTCAAAGGAGATGTAGAGAATTAATCCAAAAAATCACGTAAGGCATCTCTTGTTGCAATGGGTCTCATATTTAAAAGCGTCCATGCTGGTCTTGTGCCTAAAGCTCATTTGCGTGACGCCACTTCCCAGCACTGGCACTTTTGATCCACGCGTGATCTTCAGGCCACAGGCACCTTATCACACTCTGAAACTGCAGTGCTCATCAAGGCAAGTTACTAGAGTTACAGGGTTAGCTTTCGTTTCCGTAACCAAACGGAGTTTATTGCATTTTCTTTAAAGGCTTCTTTATCTCACCAATCTTCATTTTCACCAGCATAAATGCAAAGGAGATATTCATTAGAAAATCCCAACAGTAGCAATGCAAATAGCTTCCCCGCCTTCCTGGTCTCATCTGGGAATCTCCTACTTCCAACTGATTTTTAAGGGTCATTCCTCACTCCATTCTCACATAATCCCTAAACAATCATCATCACATCTTTTCTCAGCAGGAGATAAAATATAGACTGTGCTTCATAAACAGCAGAGACCTTAAGATTACATTCTTGGTGGGACACAGCATGGTAAATATTTCAGGGATGTCTCGAAATACCCTACAATGTACAACACGTGGCCAGTGAAACACATCTCAAAAACAAAATTACGTCTTGAGCTGAAAAGAAAAGGAAGGAAAAACACCAAAACCTGCTCCCCCATCCCGCACTGGGCACTGAGCAGGGCAGATTGCTATTTCCTTTTGAAGGGCAGCAGAGATCCTGACCTACTTAAAGCCTTTAACAGGAACAGTTAGGCAGGGAAGAGTTTTTTGCATTGTAAATTTAATCATTAAAAAACTACTTCTCCCTCAAGCTTAAAAATAAACGGTAATTGCTACTTCAGTACATTGAACCTGTTGGTGAACACGATGCAAGCTTCTTGAAGTTAAACTGTAAGGTCATATTCAACACAGCTACTTTTAGAGGAAGGTGTTAAACAACATTAAGAAGGAAGTGTCAGACCTTCATTAGCTATGCTGGCATCTCAATCATTTTCTCCAGATTGTAGGGAATGAAAACCCAGCGCTGTTTCGGTGAAGGCAGGTTTGTAGCTTATCAAACGGGACTCCAAGTGAGCAAAGACATTACTCACCATACCAAAGGGGTAACACAAACTGCTCTCCCAAATGAACAGCACATTTCAAACCATTTTATCATCATGAAAATTTGTGGTGCACGTTCATCCGTTTAACATTTGTTAGCGGGAGAGCCAGCAAGGAGAATCAGTTGCACAATGTGGGTGCAAGAAGCCAGACAACGTGTCTCAATGGGGATCAGAGAGACAAAAGCAAAACAGTAACTCTATTACTATTCTGTCAGTGCCCTTTACACCTCAGACCACACAGAACTCCCTGGTGCAGTTACTCAGCAGTGGCTGCAGAGGACAAGAGGGAGACTGACACGCAGCCGATCACGACCGAACTGTTGTCGGTTCAAAGTCGGATAAATATCCGCAGATCTGTAGTTCCTCCCACGCACAAACGCCAAGCTCCGAGCACAGATTTATCGGCCGTTTGTGTGTGGCAAGAGCATGTCAGAAGTATTTCTGAGTGTCTGTTGTAGCGAAAGCCCCCCACCTGCCACTCTCTGTAGAACTGGTCTACCTTACTCGTTTCGCAGAATATTTTTGCTCATTCTTATCTCTGCAGAATGTTAACTGAAAAAAAAAACAACAGTTACTTCAGCTGTAAATAGCACGCAAACAACCAAAACCCGCCGTTATCCACAACTCCAGCTTTATGCTGTGTGACACCATAGCACTGATTAAAGAGCCATTGCAAACAAGTAAGGAAACAGAAATCTGGCCCAAGATTCAGATGATCTGTTCCAGACAATATCTAAGCTTATCTTTTTATCCAAACATCATCTGAGAAGCACTCAGCAATGCTGCAGGTTCCCTCATAAACACCTCACTGCTCCGTAATTGTATGGGATCTGTGCATGTATTCAAAAGCCACACTTATTTAGGCTCACAACAGCTGCATTAAAGCCAGTGTAAAGAACATTGTTCCTGGTCTGAGAAACAATGAATAACATTATTCCTTGTCCATGTAAATCACACATAATAAATGCTTGATATTATCTAGAGCGAGCAAAGCAGTCAAATTAAAGCAAAGCAGGAAAGTATACCCTTGAGCACGTACCTCTAGAAAGACTGAAAGTGCTTGAACACAGAATTTTATCCTTGTTATATGCTCCGAGCCTCATTCAAATACTAAGCTCATACACAACAATGACAGGATTTCTTCTTCGGCCTCCCAAACCAGCCAAATCAAAGTATCTATTTTACAGGTTAACTGATTCTGCAGACCCTCCAAGAAAGCAACAGCCACTGGATGACCAGCAGATTGAGGGACACCGTAAAGAAACACAAAAAAGCAAAGGATCAGTTTTTCAGAAAACAGAGACCCCCTCCAACTGCTGACGTTTTGGAGGTGCCAACCTAACAACGGCCACCTTTAACCTTCTCGGCCAAAGCACACTGCCTGCGTGCAAAAGATAAAAAGGCATGCTACCAGCAAATGAATCTTTAAGGAGATCCCAGACCGTGAATTATGTCCTACCATCGTTTTATGAAACTATACATTAGGATAAGTTATTGGGCTCAATCCTGCAAGCTTCATGCACAAACTGTCCTTGAGAGCCGACAGGGATAACCCGAGCAAACACGGCTTCTTCCACCAGGGCTCAGGGGCTGGTTTTCACAACAGTTGTGTGAAACTGGAATTTTTCAGATTTGAAAGCACAAGCTCAGCGCTGCAACACATCTGGGTTACTTGGGCGCTGAACACCATGGCTGTTCTGTAACAGGCTTACACAGACAGCTTTTCTCACGTATGGGTTTACTCCCCCTTTTATAGATAAAACAACTATCTTTAAAAATGAAGGTTCTGCTCTGATTCAGGTTAACTGCTGTTACTTTTGGCGCAGTCCGTCCCTGCAAGATGAAGTCCTTAAACTCATCACTAATACCTATTCGACTTCATTTAAACTTGCACTCCTGCTATTTATAATACAATTTCAGTAAGTTCTCTGAAGCTCTCAGATCCCCGTGAACTTAAGCCACTTCCTTAACTTTGCCATTTTTATCTAAAGCGCAATCCAAGCTGCTTCCGCTCCCTAAAACTACATAAAATATTTTGGGTAGAGTTATAACATGTTCCACTTAGTGTTTACCAGCATTTTCTCCAGGAAAAATCATGATGCTACAGAAAAGTACCATCTTACCTACTTCCACAAAGGACATAAGCCATGTTAAAATAAAATAAAAGGGATCCAAAGCTAAAAAGAGATGGGTTGTTTGTAGATATTGTAGATACCCCCTCCTCTTGCAGCTATCAAGAATTAAACCCTGGGAAAAGAAGCCAGTTATGGCACAGGCTGTGGTTCCTGACTGATGGTGTCACTGCGCAACACGAGTATTTGAAAGTAAACCACAAACAGCCTTTTACATTAACAGCCCATCAGCCCAACCAGGGCAGAAAACACCATGCTGGGTGTTTTCCTTGGAAAACCCTGTAGAACAAGTTTGGTGACACCCACTGCAGCATGACCTGAATCCAATACAGGGAGTTAACCAGTCTGACAAAATTCCCCAGTAAAAAACATGCTACGGTTGGTCAGGAAAATCACAAAGCTCAGGCCCCGCTCCCAAGATGACTGAAGCCAACAACCCACCTCTGTCTGTACTGGTGAAGCGTAACCACAACCTGCTGCCCTCCCACTGCCATGAGCAACCCAGTTAACTGGGGCAGGGGCCTGTCAGCCCCAGAACTGGAGCCATCACCCTACACTATGCAGCTTGCCAACAGGGGCTGACAGGGTCATTAGAAAGAAATAAATGTGTCCGTGAATTCAGTGGTCTCAGGGATGTACATGACAGTCTCCCTTCTCTTCCCTCCTTTTAGGAGGCCTTTACATGTCACCTTATGCTTTGTGCCGTATCACCACTGGCACGACACACTGAGTCTTCAAAAGCATTTTGTATTAAAAAATAGAATACATGACTCAGGCGGTTTAAAGATGTATATGCTTACTCAAAAAAAACTGCTCCGCCTCAAAATATCACCTCTACTAGCAATTTATCATACAGTTTCCAGAACTGCCAAGCACTCAGCTGCAAAACTTTCAAGCGATGGAAATGAGGCACCTGTGAAACACTGGGATTTCTTGAAGGACTGCAAAAGTCAGCATTATTGAACACCCTGGGGGAACCTCCTTGCTGATGGGCCCCGCATGTAAATTTAATGTGACCAAACACCAAGTGATCAATTTTCACCTTTTATCTGAAAGGCTCTCCCCTACAAAGGGGTATTTCCTGCCGCCCATTCCCTCTTACCTGGTTGCTGAAGACCTTAACAGTGCCGATTTGCACACTTTCACTTCTCAGCCACACAGACAGCATCACACCCAACGGCTGCCCAGACTGGATACATGGAATTAAACCTCAGTCAAATTCTCACAGGCTTTAAATGATAAAGTGTTAAAACTGTGGGAATGTGTGTAGTAGAGGGAGCATAAAGACAATGCTCAACTGCGTAAATATTCACATGCACTAATAAGATAATAAGCGTGTTTTGGTTCTGCTCACTAGGCAGCAGTTCTCACTCTGGGCACAGTCAAACAGCTCCAACTGCCACCAGCGCCTGCATCGTACCCCACCTGCACAGCACAGCTGACAGTGAGAGACAAACCCCTGTGATTTCTGCTCAGCAACTTTTAGCAAAGCCAGACTCAGTTGAAGCTAAATGGCCCATTAAATGGCCAGGCCAAGAGACGTTTGTTTTTGACAAAACACAATTAAGTCACTTTTTCCATCCCCAAGATACCCTTTTAAGAGGCACGTTAAAACTCAATTCTTCATCACTGGTAAGTTAACAATGTGTGCATAAGCTGTAAACTGTTGCTTAACCATTCTCAGACATAACATGTCAAAACGTGAATATGTTCAGGTCTTTTTTACTACGAAAAAAAAAAATCTGGCCTAATCCTTTCAGCAGCTATGAGAGAGGAGAGATGGCTTCACGGCCCTCTGGGAATAGAGGTTTCAAGGAAAGAGGGGGAACAAAACATCAGTATTTGGTGGGCGTCAAAGAGGTCTTGGATTCAGCTCCATGCACTTATTTGAACAGTCCACAGGTACCACCAGTAAACAAAAACGCTGTTCATTACTATTTGCAGTATCAGGCCCCTCAGTGGCCTACTGAAAGCAAACAAGCAAAAAAACACTGCACTGAAAGGAGAAAAGAAAATCAAAAGACAGGTCCAGACACCTGAGAAAACCCTTTTACACACATTGGGCGATTCCGATATCGCTGCAGTTTTTGCACAACACAATCTGGATCTAGGACTGCCTGACATTTCCTGCTGCAAGCAGCCCTAGCATCGAGGCTGTTCTTAGACCATACATTGTAGAAAACTCATCAGGACCTGTTTTTCACTTGTTCTTTGCTACAGACAAATACTCTGGAGTCTTTGTTTGAAAACAAAGGTTACAAAGGAGTAACAGATTATTAAAGAGAAACTTGAATAGTCTTTCACAAAAGTGAGATCCTAAACTTGACATAAAACTCACCACAACAGACTACAACTCTGTTCCACTCAGCAATACCAGCAGGGATCTTTCCAGCACTAAAATCAAAGCTATCCTTTACTTGCTCTGCAGGAATGACTTGTCAACCACCACTTCACACAGCAGAAGAACGAGGACAAGAGCTGCATTGCCCAAAGGACTGGTCTAAGACGCGGTGTCTTCCATTCCCTGATCTGCAGTCAGCAGTGCACACGTTTGGGCAAAGTACCAGAAGTACAAAGACACTCACTCTCAGTTGTCCTTCCTGGAGATGACCCTGCAGGAAAGGTCACACAGCAGAAACGCTTCCTCTGTACTTCATAGGCTGCTGACGCCACCTGGGGAAACTGCATCATGCCAGTCCCTCCCGGAGCATTCAGGAAAACCGGTTACGAGACAAAAGCCTTCCTCATCTTCAGGAGTGTTTACAAACACGCTGAATGCCAGAGCGTGTTCTAGCATGCCAGCTTGAAAATAAGTGAAGCACCTGGCCCTCAGCACAAAAGGCTGACTCACCTGCACAGCACCCGTTACCCTTTGAAAAGACCCCAAGTTTAGCACTCCTGGGACACAAAGTACTTTCAGGAGGCTAAGGGGAACGTGACTTTTCCTCATCCTCCTCTCCACCTGCGCACACCGCAGACCAAGGTCGTGGGATGGCTCCCCAAGCCAGGGGACAAAGAGGACTTGCGTATACGCTATTGCTTTCTGGTACTGCACAAACAGCCCCTGGCACCAGCCCACCTACTCTACTCCAAGGTGGGAAACCAGTCACTTAAACTACACTGGATGAAGCTCCACCATCAGCGTTACTCCCCATCCCATCCTGCAGCTCAACTGAAAAATAACGCAGAGAACTGAGCAAGGGCTTCAGCACAAGACATTCTCTGCCAACCAAGTCATGAGGAAATTGGGCTTTTCTTGTTTCCATCATATCCTCACCTCCCCTGCTCAGATTTACTTTTTAGATTACAACTGATTCAAAGCTTTTTCCTTTCCCTGCACAGACCCGTAAGTTGGTACTCATGAAAGCTCTTCTGGCTGCCACCAATGTGAACATGGCTCGGAAAAAGAGGAAGAGCAGCTCGGTGCTGACAGTTGCCATGCATCAAACTTGCTTCATTTTCATTCCCACTACTGCCCAAATATATTTAGTTTTGTATTATCTTCACTTTCATTTATGTAGAGAAGAAAAACAAGCAGAATTAAAGCCATCACACTTAAAGTGCCGTATTGTCACTGATCATCATCCGAAGTAATACCTCGGACCAGCTTTTCATTCATGCTGGTGACAATGCTAGAAGGCCACTGCAAACCAAAGCCCCCTGCCCAAGCTTTGAAAGGACTGTGAAAAGATCTGAATGACAAGAAACCTGAAAACTCTCCTCACTTCCAGGAGAAAGCTGTATCCTCCCCGACATGGCTCTTTCCAAATTGCAGCACCTCCAGTAATCCACGAGCGATCCTTTCACTCTCAGGAACATAAACTTCACATAACATGAAGGGAAGGCTCTTTGCAATTTGTTTAAGCTAAATCCAAAACCAAGCTATACAGCGTTTGAGCAAAAGAAAAACAGAGCCTCTGCGTGCTCAGGCTGTCACCTAAAAGAAACACATTGACTCCTACAGTCTGCACTGGGGAAATCGCGGGGGATCATCGGAGATCAAAGTGGTTTTCTGCATGGCTGCCACACACCTCCGCAGCCACTTGATGCTGGGGGAACGTTAACGAGAGCCGCTCTCTTGGCACAGCCCCGGAGCCAGCAACAAAGACACACACAAGCACCTCATCTAGGTGATTTCTTCATTAATTCATTTCTTTTTACTGGCATCACATATGGCTACAAGTGCAAGGCAGTCCCGCAGTAGCTTGCCCTACTTTTAAATCTGAGCTGCCATCGTTTCCCACCCCACATTCAAGTCCTGGTGCCTGTGCAACAGCACACATGCCTGGAAGCACCACAAGCAGCTAATTCAGCTGATACCTAGTTTAAAATCCTAAAATGGATCACCTCCCTGATCTGGCTTACCTTTCGGTGCCAAAAAAGAGGGTAGGAACACAAGGATGGGACAGGTATGTGACACAGGGAACATCTGCATTTGGTAGGTGGACACTCAAGTGGAAGTCAACTCAAACACACGTAGCCAGCAATTTTATTTTTTTTAACCACACTTCTTGTCACCTTTATACATGAAAGGCACAACCAGTGATGTCTGATGTTTTCATGTACAAAGCATAAAAATATTTCACACCACCAAGGCGGCTCACAAAGCTCATACTTCCCAGAAGCAGAGTTCAGGAAGAGTCAACATTTTGAGCACAAGCAATAGCAATACCCTTGAAAGGGCACGATCACAGGTGCTTGGCAAAGCACAACCCTTCTGTTCGTGATTCAGCTTAAAAATGCATAGATAAAACCTGCATGTGAAGGGGCAGGGCTGCCAAAGTGCCTCAGAAAACAGAGGACCCACAGAAAAGACGTACAGAGGGGGGCAGTTAAAGGTTTTCTCTGGTGGCAGAACGGGCCTTGCTGCTGTGCATCCCCACCTCCTCCCTGTGCCTGCTCTGGCCCTGCAGCTCTCTGCCCTCAGATGTGCCAATACAACCAACCGTGTGAGCTGGGCAATAAAGAGTCACAGAAAAATTAATCAGGGCAGCAAGGGAAGGGAGAAACGAAGCAAAAAATCCCCATGTTCTTAATAACCCCACTCCTCTGCTGTTTCTCTGCTCTTGTGAGACTCCACCTGCAGTGCTGCATACAGTTCTGGGGGCCCCAACATAAGGACATCGAGCTGTTGGAGCAGGTTCAGAGCAGGGCCATATGAAGGTGATCAGAGGGGTGGAGCAGTGCCCGTACGAGGACCGGCTGAGAGAGTCGGGGGTGTTCAGGCTGGAGAGGGGAAGGCTCTGGGGGGGGCTCTGCGGCCTTCCAGCTCCTGAAGGATCCTACAGGAAAGCTGGGGAGGGACTTTTTACCAGGGCAGGTAGCGACAGAATAAGGGGAAATGGTTTTAAACTGGAAGAGGGGAGATTTAGACTGGATATTAGGAAGAAATTCTTTACTGTGAGGTGGTGAGCACTGGCCCAGGTTGCCCAGAGAAGCTGTGGATGCCCCCTCCCTGGCAGTGTTCAAGGCCAGGTTGGACGGGGCTTTGAGCAGCCTGGGCTGGTGGAGGTGTCCCTGCCCATGGCAGGGGTGGGACTGGATGAGCTTCAAGGTCCCTTCCAACCTAAACCATTCTGTGATTACAGGATTCTTTTTATACCCAGTTTCCTTTCCCCCAGGATCAAACCTTCCGTTTTAACCTCGCTTGGTAGCACTGAGATGACCCAGTAGATTACCTCCCCAAAACATCAGGTTGCACAAATCTCCAGTCACCTACATGCTCAATGTTGAACCGCAAAATAAAACTCAAAAAAACCCTCCAAAACTATATTGCAAAGCTCAAATATAATTATCTTAGCTAACACAAATACCCTTTTCTGGCATGCCTGACAGCTATTCATAGGATCAGCACAGTTTAACACTTCTCATTACCAGGTTCTCAAAAGGCTGGATTTGTTTGCTGTGGAAGCAGGTTGTGTGCCTGAAGATGAAGGGGTGAGGGGAAAGAAGTTCTAACGTTGCCCTTACAGCACACTTCAAAATTTAGAGATGCCTGTAAAATCATGATGTTTTTTCTCATCAGTTAGTGGTAGCAATGCTCTATATCACAGGAGAAATACATAGGCACAAAAGGCTTTCTGTCCAGAGACACTGAGCACTACAGAAAAGGAAGAAATCAATAATCCACTACATATGCTCGATAGCATCCAGAAAATAACTCATGAAAAATACTCCCCGAATATGGTACAAAACAGGCTCCTATAAGATGAAAAATAGCATTCTATGCCAATAATAGTAGACCAACAAGTATACACAGAGGGATCAAGCTAAGACTGAACAAGGAATCCTTATTTTTTGCATTTTGCTAACTTCTGGGTGCTAAAGTCCAAAACAAAGCTCGGAACGTCGCTTTTATGTACAATTGACACATACCTCAGGAGGCTGCAGGTAAAAATACCCAAATCACCTTTAAAGAATCTGAAAAAAACATCCACAGAAATTATGACAGTAAATGGAGTTTTATTAAAGTAGGCCCTCCAAACACAAAAGACACAAAAAAGACCGCTGTCTCCCATGAAATGAAGGTGGGCTTTAACATTTATTACAATCCCTGGTCAAAACAGGTCAGTGCTTAAAACTGGCAAGTAAAAGATCTAATGTCACTCAAAAGAAGATGAGGCACTGCCATTAAAGAACTTTGAACTGGGAATATTTAAAGGAAAAAAACCCACACAAAAACCCCTGTACCTTTCCCTCATCTCAACCACCTTCAGCTTCTACTGCAGATTGTCCAAGCCAAATACGAAAAGTGCCGACACAAGGACAAACTGCAAATCTACCGTTATCGACATATCCTAAATAAACTATTTGTCTGTGTTAAGCGAGCTATTTGACAGAAGAACGACTGTCCGACAAGAATTTTTAGAAGTGAAAATAAATAGTATGGTTTTGATCCTAAAACTAATCGTCACAGGAGTCTCGGTGATTCTGTGGGCAGCGTGGATAAGCGAAGCTACGCTGACATTCCAGCACCTGATGAACTGAGCCAGTCTTTTGCAACAACAGTCTTGTTAATACAATTTATTTGTTCTGCTGCTGCACTGCTATGCATCCCAAATGACTGGGAAACAAATGTTAATTAGAAATATGTATTTTTTAATTAGCCATCATAAATTCAGTAAACATAGAAGCCAGTACACCGTGGAAGTGTCTATTGCCAACACGTAGACACTGCCCAGCATGACATGCCCAGGACAGACTGGTACAGCAAATTAATTCACTTTCCTACCTCAGGAGATGTCAGATTTCCTTGCCCACACCAGATCGTGTAGTGTTCCGCTTGTGAGGCTGCTAAAATGTGCGTTAAAAGTTGGATTAAAAAATATGTGGGAAAGCATCCTGATTAGCACTGCCAGTGTAACGCTCCAAGTAAAATAATGCAAGGAAATAAGAACAGTCAGAAGCAACCAGGATACTGCTATGTGCTACACAAGTGTAACGTTCTCTTGGTATTACGATTCCTTTTTAAGAAACTTCCTACGAGATGAAAACGAAAACTGCATACTGCCAAGAAAGGGCGTGGAGTGAATACCATCCTCCACAGCGCCTTTCGTTTCATTCCAAAGGCAAAATTACGCATAGCAGAGGATGTTTCTGGTTATTAAATTCTAGGTTTCTGTATTCAGTGGCATCACATTATGTATGGCCTTCTTCTACAATTAACCTCCAAAACGCAAATTAAATATTAGTGCGTGTCAATTATGGTTATGGGAAACAATAAAAGGACCATAAATTAAATAATGCAGATAGAATAATCAAAGTATTTTCACATGATCGAAACAGCGTTTCAGTGTTGATGTTTTCTTATTCTAATTGAAGTGTAATTATGTACTCATGGGTGGTGGTATTGCACAAAATTTGGTAAACAATGCCATCTTTTCAGCATTACGAGTCACTCAATAAGGAAGAGTAAAACAAGCCGTGTTGCTTCCTCCAGCCAAGCCCAGCAGCACATTATTTGATGCTTCACAGAAATCTTCAGACTGAGACTGTCCAGGGTGCAGCGGGGTATCTGCACAGTTATTTCCAGCCTATTTCCATCTTCTGTCATTAATTACACACAATTCTGTATGTTGTTCACTATTACCATCCCTCCCGCACATCCAAAATGTTTTCCTACTATCGTTATTTTTTTAACTAAGAAACTAACCTTAGGCTTGCTAAAAATTTGAAAGAAAGAAAAGAATTAAATACTCAAATATGACACTTGGACAATAACCTCGTTGCTTTAAAGTCACTGCTTCCCGAGGCTGATTTTTAACGAAAAAATAAAGGTCTGAGCCAAAACATTTGTAACAAACTAACAAATGCAGTCCAGCGCCAATTTAAATAGCGGCTGCTTGATGTTCAGATGTACAACTCTTCCCATGCTGTACCACGCTCGTCATCAATGACTACTTTACACACTGTAAATGACACAGCACGTGCTGCTCACAAACCAACCAGATTTATGGTTACATTCAGCTGTTCCTGTTACCTGAAGTCAGAATTAGAAGCTCATTAAATATGAATACATTTCAGAGAATGCAGAGGCACAGCATTACATTGATGAAAGCTTCATTAAATTTTCAGTGATACAGCTGCTTCTATATTGGTGAAGGAAGGACACAGAGTAGAAAGAAGTTGGGGCAATTCTCCTTCAGGCAACTTTGCATCTTTCTACTATCCCTAAAAAATATATGAATTTTAAAATGAAACTATGGACTAATTAGGAGTAAGAGAAAGTTATTGTGGTCCACTATATTCAATGAATTATTACTTTCAGATCAGCTTGTACGTGTTTGCCAGTCATACAACTGATGTTCAAGAAGAGGGGAATTGGTAGAAAACTAGAAACTGGGTTTAAATCGAAGCTCATATAAAATACAGACTGAACAGATTCTGAACACAATGGTACACATCTTTTTAGAATATTCATAAAATATTAATTACAATTTTCATAATAACAGTATTGTAAATGAAGCCTTACAAAGCAAACAGTACAACGTAACTTCTTGTGCAAGTAGGAATGTAAATCCATCCAAGTCACACAGTAATACAGCCTTATTTTTGCTGCAGAGACTGAAACCAAGAAAAAGACCTGTGACAGAAAACAAACTGGACACAAGCCCGTTATTCAACTACATTTCTAGTATTACTATCAGTAAGTCACATAATTAAAGCCTCCATACGTAAAACACCCATAACCAAGTTACATGCAAGAGCGCAGAATCAAAAAACCAAAAATTCAAGTGGTCTGATCCCTCTTGTGGTCGTGCACTCCCACATAAACTTAGTGTAATCTCCACATTACTTCAGCCTGGCTTCCTTTGGGGGAAAAAATTAAAAAAAGGCTTACACAATTGGGCTGATACTCAGCTCCTCCCCATCCACTGCCCTCCACAGCCAGTACCTCGTGTCAGCCAGAGAGACCTCCTTTAACAGACCTGCACAATATATAGCCTGGGCTTTCCCAGCTTTCCTTACGGTTTATGTGCGTGGCCTGCCAGAGGCTGAGACTTAGGGTTACTTTTCCCAGCTTGTTCGGGCCGCCCTGACCACCACGCATGCAGGCAATGCTGGTTTCTCCTCAGACCTTGCTTATTCTGCCCTCTTCAAATCCTGCTTCCACACGTTCACTTTTTCCCCCTCCCTTCAGTTTTCTTTGGCATGCACAGTCAGCATTAAATAACTGACCTTCTCAAAACCACCAAGAGGTAGTATTATCCCCATATTACCAGATAAGGAAATTAAGCCACTGTAATTAATGCTTGAAGCATGCCCAAATTTCACGTTCCCGATTGGAGTGATTAGCAGTAGAGCTATACAGGATTTCCTCTGCTCAAAGCACAGCTCCTGGAGAGCGCAGGGGCAGTTGCTCACAGCCCTGCACTTCTGTGGGGATGTCCGAGGGGCACAGATGAAGCTCCTGGGAAACGCTGGGCTCCAGGAACTCGGCCAATTCCACTCCGAAAACTAACTCAAACTCGAAAACCCCAGGTGCTGCTCCAGTCCCATGAGGGAATGCAAGAAAGCGGAGTGCCAACCTCTTCCGCATCCTTTCTTCTCCTGCCCGAGACTTTTGGGATCCAGGCACAGACTCCTTGCTAACTTAATTTCCATTCAGACACCTACAATCCTCAATCTTCTCACCTCTGATCTTCCCATAGCCGCCAGCTCCCCATGCATTCATCCTCCTCCAACCTCACATCTTCCTCCACCATTCTCTAGCTCCAGACTTGCCCCAGTCTTCCCAGATAGTCCTAAATCCTTCTCTCAAGTCTTCATGCAGTCATACCCCTTTCTCCAAGGGGTTCAATGGCACTCTGAGGACCTCATTCACTGCACACAGTAAGACTGGTAGTCAGCCCCCCCTTCTGACTCCATTACAGCACTTCAGAGTTCCCCAGAGCCACGAGATGTTTCCCAGTCACAGAATCACAGAATCCCAGACCATTAGGGATTGGAAGGGACCTCCAAAGCTCATCCAGTCCAATCCCCCTGCTGGAGCAGGAACACCCAGATGAGGTTGCACAGGAAGGCGTCCAGGCGGGTTTTGAATGTCTCCAGAGAAGGAGACTCCACAACCTCTCTGGGCAGCCTGGTCCAGTGCTCTGTCACCCTCACTGAGAAGAAGTTTCTTCTCAAATTTAAGTCACACATTCCTTGCAAAAAAAAGAAGGCCCCTTTCCAAAATCTGTCAGCTGGCAGCAAAGGTTCCCACACAGACCCCACCAATTTGGGTTCCCTAACCTCATCCAAGGAACAAACCTCCAAGGGGGCTGTTCCCCCCATTCACATGAGATACTGCCCACGTGAAGACAGCTACCTCTGGCCACGTCTGCTGCTCCTTCCTGTGTTACACCTTTCCCCAAAACCAGGCAGACAGAACAGAAATCAAAGATTTGCTTAGCAAAATTTTAGGCCAGGCTTTGTTGCAAGAGTGGAAACAGAAAGGTTCAAACAAATACAGTAATTCTAGACTAAGTTCAACAGACAAGCAATTCTCCAGCTCCTAAATTCCTCCAACCCTGCCCAGCTGATGACATTGAGAGCAACATCACATCATCCTGGCATTGCCCTCAGTGCTGTCAACTTCCCTCTCTCCCTTTACAAAACACAACCATATCCCAAAACTAAAGATAACTTTTTTGTTTTCTTGGAACAAGGGGATCTTGGGGGTTTAAAGGCAGCCTCCCATCTCTAGCTCACAGCACGTCAGTCATGGGCTCATCAAACTAAGCAACTGCCACCAAAGTCCTTCCTGATGCCATCCAGGGTGTGTACAGACTATTTTTTTCAGTCTCTTTAAACCCGTAGACAGCTACTCCCAGAAGAATCTGAACTCTTCTATTTACACAAGGCTATTCCTATACTCACACTAAACATTATCTAGTCACTAGTTACACCTACAGATTATTCAAACCCTAATCCCCATGAAGATACTTTTTTTTTTAAACAGAAAACACATGACACATTGCAAAGATGTTAAATGTTTGTCTGTCTGCACTTGACCGGGACCACAGGTCTTCCTCCTTCACCCCAGCTCTGCCAGCAGCTCTTGCAATACACCTAACCCCAGGGCCAAACCTTCCTGCCCAGTTAGACCCAACAGTTCCTGTCCTGGCTCAGCAGTCTGAAGGTGTCATCATCTGCCAAACCACTCGCTCGCCTTTTGCTGTCTAGGAACATCAGTCCTTCGGTGCCACCCTGGCAGGGAGAATGACAGCCTGGCCACATTGCTTGGTATTAATAAGCAAAATATTCTTAGGACTTGGGAACTTTTACCTCAATATTTCTTCTTAAAAAAACCCATTCCTCACTCTGCCCCATCCCACTATTTCCTAACTCCCATCAGAGCCGCTTACCTTCCTCTGCAATGTTAAAGAAGTTGACATGCTCACATTAAGCCCGGGATTCTGCCAATACCCAGACTTGTTTAACCTCAGTGCCAATCACTGAGGCAGGACTGTGGGAACAGTAAAAAAAAAAACACATTATCTGCATGTTTCCCAAATCAGAGCCAAAATATTTATCAGAGTAGATGACTTGCTCATGATTCATCTGTGGCACAGACAACCTGTCTCACTTCTATGAGCTTACCTGCATTCCACACGAAAACACTGCAAGGATTTCCCAATACATTCTTTCCCCCAACTGTGTTACAAACAAAGGAAAAACAACTTAGAACATCATTTTCAGAGCATCAAAAATGTTCATAGCTACAATAATTAAAGTCTAATTCTGTCATATATAGCAGTAGTTGCTGCTAAGTTCATTTTTTTCAGATCTGGTCTTGCCAAATATAACGCTTGCAACACATTAAAAAAAAACCCAAACAAGTAGTTGTCACTACAAAATTCAGTTCACTCTTAGGATTAATAATTATAACTTTTACTACAGCCAGAGTGCCCTTTCTGTAATGAAATATCCAGTGTTTCCTGCATAACATTAAATAAAAGAGAGAACCAGCAACATGAAACTCAAGTGTCCACAGAGCAAGCTCAGCACCCTGTCTGTCCCATGTCCTGTTACTCTCGGGAAAGATTTTCTTTTTTAATTTCTTAATAAATTTCTTAACACTGGAGAACTCAATTCAGTTCCCACAACAGTGACCCAGTTGTTGGGTTTTGCTTGGTTTTTTTTTTCAAAATTCACCTTCAGTTGCTCTGAGAGAAAAAAATCAACCACTGTACCAAAGAGCACACACTTCAGTGCAACTTCTGAGTACTCCAAGAGAGCACTTTCAGATCTGCCCTGCTGTGAATTTACAGTTACTGAGACGTGCTTTTTAAAATTACTCAGGAATATATTTGCTTAGTTTCATAAATATTAAACCATGCATATGACTTATTATCATTTGGCAGCTAATGCAACCACATAGAAGCAAGTTAAGTGTTGCTCTTCCTCACAAACCCACAGAATTACTGGCCTAAATTACAAGGCAGTAGACGCAATTAAAAGAAAGGAAAAAAATCTCACCTAATATCAAATTGTTTAAAAGTTTCTTGTGTTTGCCTTCTTTTTGAGAAGCACTTTAACCATAGAGATTTAGAGTCACAGAACGGTTTGGGTTGGAAGGGACCTTGAAGCTCATCCAGTCCCACCCCTGCCATGGGCAGGGACACCTCCACCAGCCCGGGCTGCTCAAACCCCGTCCAACCTGGCCTTGGGCACTGCCAGGGAGGGGGCATCCACAGCTTCCCTGGGCAACCTGGGCCAGTGCTCACCACCTCACAGTAAAGAATTTCTTCCTAATATCCAGTCTAAATCTCCCCTCTTCCAGTTTAAAACCATTTCCCCTCATTCTGTCGCTACCTGCCCTGGTAAAAAGTCCCTCCCCAGCTTTCCTGTAGGATCCTTCAGGAGCTGGAAGGCCGCAGTAAGATCCCCCCAGAGCCTTCTCCTCTCCAGGCTGAACAGCCCTAACTCTCTCAGCCGGTCCTCGTACGGGCACTGCTCCACCCCTCTGATCATCCTCATGGCCCTGCTCTGGACTCGCTCCAATAGGTCCATGTCTGTCTTATGCTGGGGGCACCAAAGCTGGACGCAGTACTACAGGCAGGGTCTCACAGGAGTGAAGTAGAGGGGCAGAATCCCCTCCCGTGACCTGCTAGCTACTGCTTTTGATGCAGTCCTGGTCCTGGACACAGTTGGCTTACTGGGCTGCCAGCACACATTGCCCGCTCATGTTGAGCTTTTCATCAACCAGCACCCCCAAGTCCTTCTCCTTAGGGCTGTTCTCAATCCCTTCTCCGCCCAGCCTGTATCTGTGCTTGGGACTGCTCCAACCCAGGTGCAGGACCTTGCACTTGGCCTTGCTGAACTCCATGAGGTTGGCATGGGCCCACCTCTCCAGCCTGTCCAGGTCCCTCTGGATGGCATCCCTTCCTCCCAGCATCTCAACTTCACCACCCAGCTTGGTGGCATCCACCAAAGATGTTAAACAGCACCGATCCCCGGGGAACACCGCTCGTCACCGATCTCCACTTGGACACTGAGTCCACACAGTACACCTGGGGGGTTCCGTGACCGTGCTGGACATTTACCACATCCAACCAGTGGTAAGCATTTACTCAACAAAAATGGTCAAGCACTTTTAAAGATCCCTAAAGCTGGGCACCCAAACCCATAAGCCATTTTCAGGACCCCAGGCTGTAGATTTAGCCAGACAATTTTCAGAACCAAGGAAAAAGAATTTACTTTTCAGTTGGCTGACTGAAGATCCAGGATATAAACAATAGCTTTCCTTTTGCCAAGGTTACATCTCAGAGCTGAACCACAGCTTAAATTTCCAAAAAGTACTTATGAGGAATGAAAAGTAGAGCTCTGCAAGGTTTGCTAAGCAGATGAGAAGTATTACTAAGCAGACATACCAACCGATAGCTCAATAAAGAGAAAATTTTCTAAATATGTCAGTTTTAAACAAAAGAATAATAAAACTGAAGCATTAACACCACCACATCAGAGGTATTGAAACCATGATTCAGAGCCAAATTTAAGAGCAAATATTCATTGTCAAAACTGGATGGCAGAAGGAAATAATGCTCTTGGGTATCTCAGTGATGATTTAGTCACCTCCCAAACTCGGAGAGAGTTTGGAAGAGTAATGGGATGGAGCAGAGTCCAAAGAGCATCTAATCTCAATCAATAACTCCAAAAAGAGAAAGAAGAAAGATGACCTAGATTTGTATTCCCTAAGAAGTCAGGACAAAACTTTCTTTCTGAGGGAATACATTCCACTTAAAAAAAAAAATTTCAAAAGTAATTTTGCTTCTTCCTTTGAGGATGCAGACAGGCTATGATCGTGCAAATGTTTCAAACAAGCACAAGTTAACTTCCCATGGTACATCTGACAAACGTGAGTAAAAACCTCCCTGACGTGTCCTCCAACTCACCCAGAAAAAACTAAGAAAATTCTCTCGGAGACGTAAATTGTAGGGAATGCAATACATTACCCAGTTTCCACTACTTAACTCCCTCCAAAGAAAGAGGCATTTTTAGGACCACACAAAGTTCCTGCTCTGGTTGAGATTTTTAGCTATACGTAGTCCCAAACTGCTTTAGTCCACCAAGACCACTTCAGTTTTCATGCAAGTAAGGATCTACCACACAGAAATCTAATCTGAGATGTGATACAGCAAGAGTAGCACAAAAACAAGCCTAAAGACAAAGCAGAGCACTTGCTCTTCAAGCATACACCTACCTCACCTGTGGATGCATGTTCCTACAGATTACCTTGCACCACCTCTGATGCCTAACTTTCTGACCTGGCAGATCAGCTCTTACCAGGGTCCAGTAAGTGCCAGTCTGATGGCTCTTTTCCTTGTGCCTGCTGCCTGTTCACAAGTCCTGCATCCGAGTGCACATTTCAGTGGTTCAACCAGCACTATTCGTACCGTCTGTATTGCAAGCCTGCACTTCAGCTGCTGTAGGAATAGAAACCTGTTAGTCTAAAAATCACACACATCACAGCCAACGTTTACATTACAAATAACAGCCTGAATACAGTATCACTGTCCTTGCATATCTTGCATTTAAGACACTTTCTTTAGGGAGAAAACCTGCTGAATAAAATTCAAATACCTATTAAGGCACCTAACTCCCACATGCTCAAGTTAAAACTTACAGGTCCGACAGATCCTCACCAACTACCTCTAGTTAGACTTCTTAAATCAAACTCAGTTGGCTGAAATACAGTTCTATGTTATTTTCCACAATCTCCAGGGCTTCCCCCCATCTTAGAAGAAAGGCATTTTCTTGAAACACACTGCAGAGAAGAATGCAGCAGGAAGCCAAGCAATCCTTTCACTTGGAAGGAGTTTAAACAAGAAGATTCCAAACTTTTTTCCATCGACTCCAGCCCCATGCGCTGGCATGAGACCTCGCTCCACCAAATTCACTGGGGATGCTCCTGCTTCCAACTCCTGGGGAATCTGACAGCCGCAAAACTCAAAATGCTCCTAACATTAAAATAAATATGCAAATAATGAAACCTCTGTTTCTTCATTTTAGGAGTCGTTAGCACTGCAATTAAAGAGTTCTCGAAGGATGCACTTACCCCCTAATGAATCCCTGGAACAGCCATAACAGGGTGCAGGGCAAATTACAGAATCCCCACAACACAACTCAGTGAATTGATGTCTCCCCTGAGCAACACCAAGCTGGGCCTAGAGTCAGTAAGCGTTGCTATGCCGTCTTCTTTTTGAAGCCTTATTACCAAATGAAAAGAGGAATAAACACATCTCCCTCTGGGAAAAGGAGGAAAAAAAAAAGAAATTTTAATAAGGAGCCTAGACACCTTTCTGCAAGTCTCTTGCAGACAGGAAAGTGACACCAGAAATGCTTATAATCGAGCAAGCTCATTAACTACCATCTAAGTTTGCAGTCATACACGAACAAACCCAAAAACACTGCACTGGCAGCAGCTGCAATCAAGCCTATCAGTTTTTCGCAGATATTGCTGTGGCACCTGTGTCCCCATCTCCCAGAGATGTTAAGCATGGGAAAGACGCGTTGCAGAGACAGCACAACAGCTGGAGTGACAATGGGAAGGAAGGGAGTTTCTTTGCTATCGTTGGTCTGCAGACATCCACAAGCCAGGATGAGCCACAGGTATCTGGAAAGAGCTTTACATACCAATGTCCCTTCTCCCCATAGCAGGCAGTGACACAAAGCTGCACCAGCAGCCCTCGTTAACCATCTTTTTTACCTAAGACATTTGCATACAATTATTGGAGACCATACAATCCAAAGTTTACAGTAAATTTCTTTACCCAGCCTGTTTGCAGCAACAACCTTGACGTTCTTTTAATGCAGTTTTTGGTCGATGCACTTCTTTTCCTCTTACTAAGTAAATCAGTGGGATACGCTTAACCTGCCTCCTAAAACTCAACACAAGCCATGAAATCCAAAGCAGGCAGAATAATAGATAATTCATGGTCTCAAATGGAGCCAGGTGGATTACAGCTCTGTTGGCAAGCACGCACCCAGGATCTGTACACTCAGAAAATACATTAGGAATCATCTGAATAATCAAAAATTTTCATGCATGCACAAAGGCTTGTGAATATAATTCTTGGGAGTGAACTTTTAAAAGAAGGCAAAGCCATCAGTGCACTTTATAAATTAATGCATTGCAGAACTTTAAGCAAGCATTGCTCCACAATTCGACACACTTTCCCCTGCACAAAAGCATCTATAAAGCCAAGTATCTGATGCCTTGAATCTATGTTACACTTAAGAAAATAAACTTAAAGAGACATTCATTATTCTTGAACTGAGTATTTCCATACTTAATCCCATCCTAGAACTTTTAACTGCTAATTTATCATCTTCCCTTCAAGTGACAGGGAAGATTTACAGTGGAAAAGGGTTATTTAACATTATTCTAGTGCCAAAAGCACATGGTATTACCCTTTTGGCGATATTGGTCAAGAAGCCACAACCAATGAAAACAAAATACTAAGAAGTAACGCCCCAAGAAAATCCATTCCCACAATTTTAAGGTTTGGCATGGTTCCATTGGAAGAAACTGCAACAGAAGCCCAACTTGAAGGATGTTCACAGCCGAGACCCGATGTCCGATTTGATCCGCTCGCACTCATCTGCCTATCCCTTATCTCCCCTGCAGCACCGTGGTGCTTATCAGCAGCCTGACCCTGCTCTGCCATAGGCGAACACGGACACATTCCAGAGCCCCACTGACCACAGAGGAACTGAACAGGGCAAACACACGGCATCAGGGGAAAGCCACTGAGTTATTCTAAAGTAGGGACAGGCACGTACGCAATGGACAAGGGAGGAAAAATGCTACGTGCATATTTTGGTGCTAAGATCCAGAATGAATTGGTCAACAGGAAATGAGAGATGGGAGGCCAACACAGGTACCCTAACACATAGTATCTACCCCAGATGAGATTTAAATTAATGAAGTGGGGAAGAGGAGAAGAATAAACTGCCAAACCTCCACAGCACAGGATTCCATAGCAAGAGGAACCTTCACTGCAGGCATCACTCAACAAAAAAGGAACAAATAGGACATGCATTGCCCAACAAGTTCTCAGATACTCTGAGATTAACTTTGTTTATATAGGAGGTGAAAAGAAAAAAAAAAAACCACACAATAAAACAAAGGCTCTTCTAGTTTCATACCAACCAAAGGGGAAGAACTGGCTAAGAACATGAAAGTGAAAACAACTTGGCTGAAAGAAGGCCTAAGAAGCCAACTCTTGCAATTCTTCAGAAGGGAAGAAACAGAGCACCACAAAATAAAGCAAATGAACTAACAGTGAAACCACACAAGCTACCTGAAACCCAGAAGAAAGAACTGAAGCCTACTGACAAATCATCTCAGCTAAGTATAGGCTCTTTAATAATTTGACTTTCAATAGATTTTCCACAAGTGCAAATCAAATCACTGAAGGTCACTTGAAGTGAACAGCACAGTTCATGAAATAGGAGAGGTCAAAGCATTTGAGGGTGGTGAGCACTGGCCCAGGTTGCCCAGGGAAGCTGTGGATGCCCCCTCCCTGGCAGTGCCCAAGGCCAGGTTGGACGGGGCTTTGAGCAGCCTGGGCTGGTGGAGGTGTCCCTGCCCATGGCAGGGGTTGGACTGGATGAGCTTCAAGGTCCCTTCCAGCCCAAACCATCCTGTGATTCAGAAAGAAATTTCTGGGAGGCAACACAGAAGGTAACATGAAAGTATTTCTTCAGGATGCCTGCAGTGAAAGGAGGAGTGTATTAAACCACTATTTGAAATGAAGGAAAATCTCTAACAGATAGGAGCATTTGGGGGTGCTTTGTGCATTGATCTTCACTCACCAAGACAGATTAACCGGCTAATGTAACTTGTGTTACAGCAAAAGGAGCAAGAACACAAGCTAGAAGCAGGAAATGTGTTGGAGCAATTGCTCCAAACCTCCTGAGCCAACAAAGTCAAGACTCTGAATTTCCCATGTGTATTTATCGCCAAACTTCAAAGAGAAAACATGATAAAAGCAATATGCTTCTACAGACAACTTAATAAGCTTTCATAAACTTATGGACTTGTAGCCTACAGACCCATGGACTATATCCAGGGGTTATGGCATTAAAAGAGTACTTTAAGGTTTTCTGATCTGGTAGACATAGTATTTACCCTCTGAAAACTGACAAAGGCAGTTATCAAAGATCATCTCCACATTAAGTTCAACAGCCTGAAGAAGGGCAAAAGCACCTGCCTCCAAAGAACAAGAAACCAAATACACAGGGAAAGATGGACCAGTCAGGGTTACCATCAGTCCATGGGAAGACAGTGAAATAAATAATCAAACAACCTATCTGCTGCATATTTCAGATAAAGCAAGTAAGATCCAACACACAATTCATTAAGAACAAATCCTATCAAACTAAGTATAATTCCACCAATGACACCATAACAACGTAGGTAGCAAAACAGCAACTAAACATAATATAGTTTTGGATTAACTGGACTTTTGATGCTCTTTAATTGACAGTCATATAACCTAAACAGATATGGTACATACTCAAGTACCGAGAGACAATTAGAAATCCATAGCCAGAGATAAGTTATCATCATTTCAGTCTGACAGAAAACAGGTAGCAAGCTCACTCACATGGCTCTAACCTTTCAACATTCTCCACTCCTACAAAAGTAACTTGCAGGGGAAAGGCTATTTAGCATGAACTTACTCCAGGCAGCTTATTTTGCTCTGCCTGTTTGATTTCCAGTGGTCACAAGAAATAACTTCAGAGATCCCCAGACAACATCTTGTTCACAAATCACACGCTAGAAAACATCAGGGCATTAAGGTCATTTTCTTAAGGTAACAGAGAATAATCTGGAACAGTTACAAGCACTTGGAAAGAGGGACTCAGAACCCAAAGTCATTTGAACAAAGTGTAAAAGTCATCTGAAGTAAATATGCAGTGACAGAGCCAAAAGGTAAGAATGATCAGCTGCATAACACAGCATGGAAGGCAAGGTTGAACACTGTTCTGCCCTGAGATATGTTGAGCGGTGAAGTGCTCAAGAATGTGGTGTTTATGCTGAACATAAATCACACAAATCACCACAAAAAAGCCCCACAACACAAAAAACACACACAAACAGATTCATTAACCTAATGAGATGTATGAAATGCAGGTATCATATGAAAAGCACATGAAGTAATTTTGACTCTGTTGTACTAAGAACACAGAGGGAACACCATGTCCAGTTCCAGTGCTCCAGAAAAATGCAAAACAAATGGAAAAAGCCTCAAGAAAAGCAGTGAGGATGGCCCACAGATGTATGAAAAGTGTAAAAAAAAAAATCACTGAAGAAAGGAGAGTTAAGGAATGAGATTTCTTAACTATGGAAAACACAAACAAGAAAGCTTCTCCAACATGTAACACATCCCTGCAGGAGACTGGTAATAAAGAGTTCACAGAGCATATAAAACGCACATAAATGCTTCAATTATAGCAAGTAAGTTTAGACTAGAAATTAGAAGTATTTTTAATGGTGAGAACAGCAAACTGTCAGAACAGATTGCCTAAGAAGAGTAAATCTCCATCAGAAACTTACATTAGCTCATTTGCTTTGAGAACTAGTTAAACATACCTTCCTTGTGCCTGAAACACGGTGAATTTATGAAAGAACAAATGCCAATTACCTCCCCCTTTGCCCCTCATACTTCATTCACAGGTGCCTCATCTGAGCTTCCAGCTTCTAGAGCAGTCATTACGAGAATTTACTACCCGTTACTACAAAACAACTTCCAGCATGAAGGCTTTGTAACATCACATGGAAATAATACTAAAAACACAACCTTACAGGAGTTATTGGAAGGATATTACAGAAGAAAAGTGATGCACTTGAACCACATCAGGATGGAGAGTCTTTAATTTCAACAAAAACAAATCCAGTGATCCTATTTACACAGTGATTACAATTTTACCCTCACAGACATATCCTTTAAAACAGTGGTGTCCAGCTGCAGAGACACCCTTCACTGGGACGGTAAAGGAAGAACTAACACACCTTGCTGGGTCCAGGTAAGGTCAGTCTGGGTGGGTCTGCACAGCCCCTTCCCGGCAAGCACCCTGCAGAGATCCTGGGGTGGCTCAACCCAGGGCTGCAGGGATCCAGACTACTGACCTGGTCTCAGATAAAACAGAAGTGCAGACAGCTAGGGGAAGCAGGGGCAATCCTTGTGCAGCTGGGAAGAAACAAGGAAAGCAAGACAAGGACATCAACCCCAAATAAGGTGTCCGGAGCTGGACCCAGCAAAGCACAAAACATGACTAATTTTCTCAAGCGAAGCTCAGCTACCAAAGAAATTCTTAAAAAGCCACTGAGAACCAAAGCAAGAGAGCAAACTGAAAGATGCTATCCTCTGCTGGAAGTGGCTCTGGAGGAGCCTGAAAGCAGAAGACCAACAAAAACACTAGTGCTTTGATCTTCACTGGAGCAGAAGATAGAAACATCATTTGAAAGCTGCACAGCTTTGCCTAAATGTGGCTGTTACCTTCTGAACTCCAGCTAACGCTGCACTTTTACACAGCCAGCATCACTGTCACCAAAGGGGTACTCCTGCTGCCTGCCTCTCCTACACCACCCCTATCAGGAGGTAATCTGCTGCTCTCCCACTCGCCTTCCCCTGCCAACACAAGATTCTGAGGCCATACAGAACAGCATCAGAAAACCAGATGAAAGCTAATTTTTTTTCCCCAAAAATATAACATAAATACCTTGTTGCAATCCAGTTCCTTCATCCTGTTTGCTTATAACACCGTATCAAGCTAAGCAAAGCTTTCTCAGGTTACATCTTTTGAATGAAATTCACATGTAGTGCAAAAATATAAGCATCTCAATACATACGAAATACATGAAAGATGAAAATACACACACACAAAAAAACCCCCAAGCAAATAGGTCTGCCCCTGCAGTACGAGGCTTGTGTCAGGTGTATCTAGCAAGAATTTAGTGTAGAACCTTTAAAACTTCCACACTAGCTAAGAAGGATCTCCAGATCTGAAAGTGAATGAGTTCAGACGACGCATAGCTTAAATCAGCTAGAGCCAGCAGTGGGAATTATCTAAGTGTTCATCTTTGGGGAAAAAATAAAAGTAAGCCATGACTCTTGTTACAAAAAGATACTGAATGAATAAATACCACCAGCAGCACAGGTACACAAGAGGCTCTTACAACATTTCAGACAGCATCAAACCTTCAGACAAAGCATTCCCCAGTCAGAATTAACACGCAAAAAAATAAAAACAAATCACACTTTTTTTTTCCTTAATTATCCAAGCACAATATCCAAGCACATAAATACAAATGAGAAGTGTTTAAGCTCATAAGAAATGTGTGTTTCTCTGTGTTCCCTGTTTCATACCCCAAACCCTCATGTCCCTTCGGGACAGGGGCCAGTACCGACCACCACACCGACCACGTCAAGCCCCGTGCTCCCATGAGTAATTATATTAATTAACTGCGAAGAAACAGCGGAAAGCAGCGCTTCAGATCCACACCGTGATCCTGAAACGAAACCGCTGGCTGCGGCGCTGCCGCCGGGAGAGGCGACCGGTGGACAGGAGCGGGCCCGGAGCCGTTTCGCAAACGGCCGCACGGGTCTGGTACAGCCCCGCCAGGTTAGGCTGGGTGGCCGGGGTCGGCCCCACTCCCAGACCAATGGCACTACCATTTCCCTCAGGCCCCACCAACCGATCCCCTCGCCAGAGGAGCAGCCCCGGGTCCGAGTGGCTCTGCCCTCACCGCGTCCGTTCCCCAACGGCCCCCTCTGAGGGAGAGAAGGCAGCCCCACTCACAGCGTGTGCCCGCAGACGTTGACCATCAGCTTCAAGGACGGGTTGCGGTACTTGGTGGTCTTACACCGCGGGCAGCCCTGGTCATCCATATCCCTGACGGCGGCC
>NW_010190150.1:0-11623 GCF_000695765.1 Mesitornis unicolor
GGGGCACGGCGCGGCTCACACCGCCGGCAGCTCCCGCCCCCAGCAGAGCGGTCCGGCCCTCCCGGAGCGGTGGTGGGGAAGGCGTCGCTTTCCGTGCAGACACCGCTGCCCCGGCCGGCAGGTTGCCGCTGCGGGGCTGCAGAAGAAGGGGCCGAGGTCAGTGCTGCTCTGTGGGGGTCTATGTTACACCAAGTAGCAAGTTCCAGCTTCTGTTATTAAATATATGTGTGTGTGTTGTATAAAAATGCATGTGTTAGACAAAGACTGAGGGATGCACAATGTACAAGTACTCCATGTACTCCATGAGATATACATGCTAATTAATACACGTGCACTAATAGCAAGGTTTCCCAAAAAAGTGATGCTTGCACTCAGTGCCACACTCCCACCAAGAGCTTTCTTCTCCAGGCAGCAGAGGAGCTACAGAAGCCACCATGGTTGCCTCCGGAGCTGCAGCATTGGCCTCCCTGTGCTTTCTGCTTCTCTGGGGAACGCACCTTACCGAGTCGATGCCCTCCCTCAGCCGCTATCTTTCCCTTCTCTGCACGGTGAATGCCCTCACCTGCAAGGCTCACATTCCTTTGCACTTTTCTGAATGACTGAGAAATCACTGAAAAGTGCTTCTCTGCACTTCTTGCACTTGCCCTCAAGGCCAAGCAGATGCTTCACACTTAGCAACACTTCAAGCATGGCAGTGAAGAGCAGGAAATACAGGTCATTATTGAGTTTTATGGCAACAGTGTTAAAATATTTTTCCACACTCGGTTTTGGAATATCACTTTTCCTCTTTCTGGTCTTTGATTACTTTGGAATTATAAATAGGTGGGATTGGGGCTTTTGAGGTTTTTTTTTTTTGTCTGTGCATACAAAACTCACTCTAGTGAAGTCTGCTTCAGTCCTAGAAGTACATGGTGGAATGGGTGAGAAGCAGTACTTAAAGGTTTAGAATGTTGGGATAACAAAATAAAATTCAGTAGCCACTGTTCAGAACTAGCATGTATTAATGCTGCCAACCCTCCTATAGCCACGGGCTTTGGCTTCTCTGTGAACACATGTATCTCTCTAAACTACATTCCATGGCATAGATAAGATCATGAAACACACTGTGGCTTATTTTGAATGTCTTATTCAATAGTGTGAAAAGGCTTACACAAGAATGATTTATCATCTCAGCTTGCTGCAGCACCACTTTCTTGGCATTTGTTTATTTACTTACACCATAGTTTAATTTGCAGGAGCCCATACTGCTTGCTGTCAGGGTTTCATTTCTGGCACAAGGTGGGTGCAATTCATCTGATAAAATGTAGATGTCTACAGAGGAGATGCAGACACCAGAATTGATCATAAGACCCGAAGAGTGGCCACACTGTGTCAGACCATAGGTTTGCCCAGCTCAAAAGCCAACAGAGGCTGTAGACAGGGGCTTAGGGAAGAGTAAGGAAATGGGGGGAAAGTTGGATAAATCTCATAATTTTCTTTCTCAGCTCCTAATTATTTTCAGCTCAACATGATGAGCTTTACCTTTTTAACAACTGATCTATCGTTCAAGTACTTTCCTGTCTTCCCTTGAAGTGAGTTGTGCTTTTACCATATTTTTCACTAATGTTGAGCCCTGTATAGTCAGGGCAGGAAGACAGTTACTTTGAGGTAGCAATTTATGTGAAAGGTGTCTAAAATAGATCAAGAAATCTTCTCTAAGAAGTGGCCATTTCTCTGCATTCATTGGAAAAGGTGACTACAGGGACTAGCAGTGCAGAAAGCTGCTCTGTCGATGCCTGAAGGTAGATTGAGTGAATCTCCCTTGAAGTCGCTGCTCATCAAGTCACCCTTGACTGAAGAAAGAGCCTGGTTTTCTCAGCAGCTCACGTCCTCAGCACGATCCCAGCCAGCCTGGAGTCTGCCCGCCGGCACTGCCAGCATCCACAGCGCCTTCCTCTCCCCAGCACCCCACCAAGTGGCTGCAGCAATGCTGGAAAACACACTACTGCTCTTCGCTCTATTACAAATTCCCCTGAGCCTTTGGGACCCTCAGGAGACACCAGGGAGTGACCTCCCACCACGTAGTACAGTGAGTAAAAGCAGGCATGAGTTGTGTGCACAGAATCAGCCTGGGAGTGGCGGAAGTGAGGAGAGCAGGGAGACAGGGTAAGTCTTATTCTGATTTAGTCATTTAGACTCCTCTACAGACAAGGAAAGAAAAGAAGCCCTCTGTAAACATGTCCAAGGGTGGATTTATTCCTCTAGGAGAAGCAGGAGTGAAGTAGGACAAGTAGCAGGCTGTAGATGCCCAGCCTCCCTCCCCCTCTCTCTCCCTGCTCATAATAGATGGAAGTGAGGGAATTTGCTGAGAAAATAAAAGGTAGAATTTACATGACAAAAAGTAAAATGAATTTTTTTCTACTAAAAGCTTTGGAAGGCTTAAATCCTTCTCTTACGAAAGATATGCCCTTTACATATACTTTTCTATCATGAATCTGTTTTAAGAGATAAGATACAGAAGCTATGTACACACAGATTTGGATTTCACAACAATTTCAAAATGCATCATGCTTGAGTCATTAATGAAACACAATGTGTTTTAACAAACAGACTTTAAAAAAGCTGAAGCTGTCTTTTTATCCAGATTTTGCTTTCTTATACTGATGTTAATCTGAAGGAAATTCACTAGTATCTGCATTGCCAGAGTATTTACAATGGATTTACACTAAAGATTAAAGGTCTAAATATGATTCTAGAGCACTTTTGGGGGAAGATCTGACTAAAGACAGCAGCCTACTGTGCAGATGTCACAGTATTAACTAGACCCTTTGGACTATGGAGGGCTATGAGGGACCCCAGCTACAGAGGTCACTGAGTGCAGATCTGATGGACACCTAGTGAGGAGTCAGCCAGCGCTCAGTGACCTGGAGCTGCTTTAAAAATAGTGCAACAAATTCAGAAGAGGACATGCAGACAGTGAAGGCAAGGCAGACAAGAGGGAGCAACTGGAGACCAACCTAAATGTTGCTATCATTTAACTGTAGAAACAAGCCGAAGATGTCAACACAGTGTGGAAAGTTTCAAAGACTGATGAGATCTTCAACCAAACTCACAGGTTTTGCTGAATGCCGATGTCAGGAGTGGGTTAGGTTGCTGCTGACATGCAGGTGCTGCACCAGCGTCAGGTAAAAATAAAAACTGGCAGGCAAGAAAACTGCTTACCAAAAAACCAGGCAGAAATTACAAGCAAAGCATACTGAAAGATGAAGGGAAAAGCTTCAAAAGCTGCCGATCACAGAAATTACAAGATTCTCTACAAAGACTGTGACCTAAAACCACTTTAACCCTGTTAGCTGATCAAAGGGAAATTGCAGATAGCTTCCTCAAAGAACTCAGCAATTTCTTAAACCCTGCATGCTTCAGCTCTGCTAGAGTTAAAAATCACTTTTCAGCCCGTCATTGCAGAGCAGGGAGCAGAGATTCCTGCAGCTGCTGAGCAGCTGCCATAGGGCAAGGCACACCCTACCACTCTACATAAATACACTGTCACCCATGAGTGAGAACACTGGAGTTCACCGTAATTATCTACTAAAAGGATGGAACTTCAAGTGGTTCAAGAATACAGATGCGTAGTGCCGTTTACAAAGAAAAAGGTAAAAACATTCCTGCAGTGACACCAATGTATATTGATTTTCTCAACCGCTGAGAAAAATTTGTGTCAAAATGGCATCAATGGATTTGTTGAAAAGGCTCTTGCAGAAACAATCTGGCTTTCAGCCTTGTCCTACTTCAAGAGCGAGCAAAGGTCCCTACCTGGCCTTTGCGGAGCAATCCAGAGACTCCAGCACAGTCAGCCATAAGCAGCCCAGAGGCATCTGCATAAATTCAGATGGCCAAATAAGTTTGCGAGCATATTTTGCTTATTTTACGAGGGTGTGAAGTAATGCAAAGGTTCTCAATGATGACAAGATGTCAGAACATGTCACTGTCAAAACCAGCTCCAAGCAAGGCTATGTCCTAGCCCAACTCTTGTTTACTGTCTTTTATGCAGCAGTGCTTCATGCTGCATCTGGAAACAGCAGCAAAGGGAGCCGTTTTAATTATTTTATAGGTGGTGGAATTGCTAAACTGGAGAGATGCCAGGATAAATTGAAAGTCAGAGAGGTCCTCCGAGGCAATCTGCCCTTTGCTGCTGACAGTGTGCTGGCTGTGCAGAATATCACCGATGCCTTTGACTGCCCTGCCATAGCTCAGCCTTGTCACAAGCACAAAGTAAATGGCGTTGCCTTTTTTCCAGGCAGGAGCATGCTGAGCCAGTAGCGTGCCTTGGCAATACAGTGCTCAATTCTCGCAGGTGAAATTCTGCTCTCTTGGCAGCGAGCTCCTCAAACACCATGACTGATGACGGTTGTGCAAAGGAGGGAGAGGGCCATGTGGCTTTTGAAAGATGAAAGCTGTGTATGAAATGAAGGAGGGTCCTGACTTCAAGCACAAGTAAAGGAGAGCCATGTTCCTGTCATCATCACTCTTCTGTACAGCAGGACTCTCAGACAATACGCAAGTGCTCCAAGTCTCAGCCTAGTCTACATGCACTACTTTCATGCCTTTGCAGATATTAAAAAAAAACAGTCAGGACTACATCCTGAATGCTGAGGTTTGAACCACTGTCAAATATTAACCACTGCGCAACACTCTTGTGGGCGTAGCTACACTGGTGTGAGCACTGATGCCTGTTTCAGGCACAGCATTGTGCACAGTTCTGTTCTGGGGTACAAGGTGAAGCAGAGTCCAGAGCATCCAACGCTGATTTTCCATCATGGCTTTAGTTTCCCAACACAGGAGGCTCACTGCTGGCTGCTGTGGTAGGGACGATGCACCCTACCACAAAGGGAACAATGCAGTGACACAGAAGAGGAATGAGGGGGAAATGCCTAACTAAGCACTACTCCCAGGCTACCCCTATTTATTTATGCATTGAAAATATCAAGGAAGGTTCTCAGAGAAGAGATCACAAAAGCTCAATTTTCGAGATATGATGTCTCAGGAAAAAGATACAAAGTGAGATTTAGAAATTCAACAGCTTTCAAAATACATTAACACAATGAAAGGGAGGAAATAGCCTTGATTTGTAAATATAGTAACAAACAAGAAAACCTACTGTACACACTGTTGTGATGTTTTGCGCTACAGCAAAATACAAGCATGATTAAGAGTGTTAGTATTCACAGATTATTTATAAAATGCTGTATTATTAAATTGTATTGGCACCATGAAGCATAAAGAAAACAGGAGGAAATAGAAGTGTTGAACAAACACAAGCACACATTTCTCCATGAACTATGATTCCTACACCTGGTTTCTCACTTTCTGGACTGCCCTGCACATACACCCCAGCCTACTTTCGGATTTACATCAGTGTAAATCCAGTATAACACCACGAAGATTAATTTAACCTTATCTCATGGCTCCAAGTCCAGCCACTGGTGTTAACTGGAGTTGCTTCAAACACACAAATGTGGATGTTGACTATGGAGGCTCTTATGTGACGCAAAGGCAAGGAGACCTTCAAATCAGGCTGTTTGAGTGTAGTGACTAATCCTAATGCTGTGGTTGAACTGAGGTCGCTCCCTTACCAGCGAGAGAATCACAGATGCAGAGAAACCAGAGCTGCTGTGGTAGAGAGAGCATCTTTACAGATAAAAACAAGCACATCCACACCATGTATTTTATTACCTGTGTACAGAGCAATGTGTTTACACACCCGAGAGCAGCCTTGCAACTAGCAGCCATTTCCTTTAGCATGGGAAGTATCCCTAACAGGAGAAGTATTCTGGAGACCAAGACAGCAAGTCAGTAAAGTCAGTGCATGAGAAGTAACAATCAACTTTACTCACATTTTTTGGCAGCTTTGAGTAATTGCAGTCTTAAGAGGGATTTGGCAGTTAGACTGGGTTATTGCAAACCCAGCCCACGAGCCTGCCTAAGCACAAGCAAGAGGAATGACATACCCTTATCATTGCTTTCAGTGGGAAAAGCTTTACACAGGTATTGCTTGATTGTTTTTGTCTGTGTCTGAATTTGTTTTCTGAATTTTCAAACCCTTCTGGTGAAAATATGTCAAAACTAAATACACCAACATAAAGTTATTACTTGCAAAAATACTATTATCTAATCCTTTGGATGTACAGGGTGGAACAGATAACTGAAGAACATAGATTATGCATCTAACATCTGTTCCCTACACAGAGAATTATTACATACCTTTCACTGGAATTAAGATGAAAATGAAGTGGAAAATCTTTCAGCTAAGATTTACTTAAGCTATAAAAGCAACCTGAAAACAATACTGTCCCTGTAAAAGAGGCTGTCTAAATTATACTTGCAGATTCCTGCAGTTATACAGCTAAATATAGACAGATTACCTATTTGTGGTTATGTTCTTAATATTTAGCTTTAAAAATACTTTCATTCAGGTGTAACAGTATATGGATAAATATGGATGTTCACTGTTATAACTGTATACGACCATATAAAGGTATAATTCAGGTTGATTCAAAAGCTATTTTACTTTTTTCCAAGCACAGACTGCAAACAGCTAATGTTAAAAAGGACACTAGAACCTAATCCAACACTCACTGAAATTGCTGAGAGTTGCCTCTTCTCTGCAAACATGAGCCAAGGAACGAAGAACATGGCCTTGATGGATCCAAAGCCTTTGTAGCATCCAAAACCACCCCTTGTTCAATCTGCTTTTGTGAAGGCAGCAGCATGTTGAGTGACAGATAGAGAAGGCACCCATGGGATGCTATGGAGTGCTCCCAGGTGTCAACATCCATGGGACTCTCAACCTAATTCAGCTCAAGAGCAGGTTGCACATCCATCCCCTTAGGCCACGATAGAGCTTCTAGAAAAGAAACTAGGCTTGATCTAATCACAAGGAAATAATCACAAGGAAAACAGAAAGAAGAGCCAGAAGTTGCAGAGTGGGGTGTTCCACACTTGACCCCCAGAAACACTGATATTTCTCCTCATCTCCTTGGAGTACCCTGGGTCCTGGTCCCAGCAGCCCTCCAGCAGGTAGACAGCTTGAGCTATGTGGTATCAGAACCATTAGACTTTGGCTGCCAACAGCTTTTTAGGAGACATTGCCTGAATTTTTTTCTGTGGCTTGCCTTTTGTTCTAACAAGAACATGAATTCGAAATCTAAAAGCAAATGCAAATTTATATATTATAATAAGAAAGAAGCAATGATTGTATTTCAAATCTTTGATTAGCATCTTTGAAGGAAGCTTAAACTTTCTGATCACTGTGTGGAGGTATACACAGTGCAGAACATGTTGCATTCTAAATTTTTACCACATTTGTTTGATCTACAAATTTCAGCATAATGAAGAAATCAGTTAGTTTACCTTCACCTTTTAGAAATCTTACATACAATAATCCTAAGGCTGTAGAGTACTCCAGTACCTCCTGTTAAAATGTTCTTGTGGTCTGCTACTAATGTTCCATCCCAATATGTATGTTCTTATTTTTTTAATTACGTTATCCATGTGAGTGGGTAATTTTGGGTTTTTAAATATTAGTTGCTCCAAAAGTTGTTGATTTAATGTTTTCCTATAACCTAGCGTCACAATTTTGTAATTTGATGAAATTGCGCATGGTTTAAACTTTCAGCACTCTTCCTCAAAGCCTAGGTGTGGCTTCAAGGGTTGTGCAAAGTGTTTTCACTGATGCAAGTAAGTGTTTTGCAAAGCCCAAAAGACAACGTGGACAGATGAGCCTGCCGCCATTGGGCTGGCCCAGGGGCATCTCTGCACAGCAGGTCAGATGCAACCATGGACACTTGGGCTGTCCCGGTCACTGTGCAGAAAAGGAGATGGATCATCCCTGACATCTTGAGCTGGAGACTCACGCAATTGGCTCTTGATTGCTGCTTCCTAAGTGTTGTGTTGAGAGTCTGCTTTTCCTCCAAGTCCTAAAACCCCTTAAAGTCTCTTGTGCTTCATGGAGGTGGTTCAGGGATTTGTCTCAGGAAGACCAGACTATGTTCTACTGATGTCCTTCCCTTAGAAAGGGCGCTGGGCACTTTTAGGTGCAGGTGCCACTAGATTGCCAACAGGGTGCCATGTGTGTCCCCCAGGGTGCTGGTTCCAGGCAGGCTTTGGGTGCTGGGAGGGAAGAGTTTGGGCATTGCTGCATGCTACAATCTGCCTTCTATCCCTCACCCGCTCCCAAGATGCCCTGAATTCAGTCCCATAGGCATTAATGGCCAAACTGGGGCAAAACCAAACATTCAGGCCCCTCCGTCCCAGTTTAGCTTTTGCTCATTGAACCACCCTGCTTCAGTTACAAAGCAGCCCTCACAGAACTGCGTGTTATCACAGAAACCTTCCTCAAAATATTTCCTCTGGAATTCATTAGATTGAAAGCACTTTCACTGTTTACTCTCACTTTTGCAGAGAGTAAAAACTTACTCAGAGCTTTTAACATGTGAACAGCTGTAAGGAAATGATTCAGAATTATATCATGAAAGTTTGGGGAAATTTGCCACTTACTGGGTCATTTTAAAAATAAATGCCCTTAGAAGGAAAATAGGGAAGATTATTTTTTCAGAGAGTGAACTCTCTGATTTCTTCTGCAGACCTGTCCTCCAAGAATCAGACATATCTACAAGATGACTAACCCCTTCAGTGCACTTTCCACTCAGTCAGTAATGAGCACTTAGATGGATTAAGAAAAATATTTTCCTCCATTGAATAGCACAGCAGTCGTTTGTATCACAAGTTTGATTTGAATGTTAGATAAATAATAACTTTCAATAACTTTCAATAACAAAAGAAAAACAATAATGTTCTATTTCTTTATAGTATTTAAACATAGTTTCAAATATCACAATCAACTTTTATTTCTGCATAATTTTTCTAAACATGTTCTAAAACTCATTTAGTTAAACTAAATATTGATTAAATTACTGCCTTTGACAAACATCTATAATTTACTTTTTAAAGTACCCTCCTACAGAACTAGATTATATTTGGCTTGCTTTATGCTTAATGGAGAAAAATTAATATTTCTAGAGGTTCTGATCTGTTTTTGATGTCCATCTTCAGATGAGTGAAATTTCACCATACAACCATCTCCACAGACTCTCCCAGAAGATGACGTGACAAGCTCAAGAGTCAGATGTCTACACTGTAGGTATCTCTGCTTGGATAAAGAAGGAAAAAAGTTTTCTTGTCTGATCTTTCCAGCTATCTCACTCCAGCTGCTATATATCTTTGCATAGTTTTTTTACACTTCTCCATGCCTAAGAAGGAAACAAAAGTTTGTTATTGAGAAAGGTGATGGCAAAAATGAGTAACTGCTTCTTCCCCTGTCTTCTTACCCTTGCTTCAGAAATGTTCTCGCTATCTCTCCCCATGCAAAAATCTTCCACCAGCCTCTGAAAAAGGAGATACAGTGGTGTGCAGGCTCTTTAGCCTGCTTCTCTTGGAGAAGATCTGTATTTCAAGCAGGAATAAAACCACCACTTTAAGTCACCATTTCTCAGAAGGAGGTACATTATTGACAAGATTTGTGCTGCAACAGAGTGATAAGTGGGTTGAGTTTTGAAAAAGTTTGATTATAAAGAAACTTCGTGAAATATAAAGGCTTTTCTCCGAGAGCTTTTCTGTTTTAGATGCAATTCAACATACCTTAGACATGACTATTGTATTGATACTGGAATGTCTCAGACTCCCAAGGCTTTTGATACTTCAGGACTCCTTATGTTAGGTCTGGGTGATCTGTTCATGATAAAGAAAGCCCACGGTGTGCAGCATTGTATTTTCCTGTTTCTTACGTAATTGTAAAAGGAAGAGCCCGAGTCATAATCTTTGTTTTAAAACTCAGTCAGAACTCTTACTGAGTTAATTTGAGAATATAGTTGGAAAAGGACAGACTATAAAAAGAACAAAAATTAGTTAAATGAGGACTTGGCCCAGAGAATGCAGGAGAAAAAGTAAAACAAAGCAAAAATAAAGCCTACTTACAATTCCTAGACAACGCTACTAAGAAAGTTGTAATTGATCACTATGGCAACAGATTTTTAAAAGGAAAGAAAATTATTTTATCATTGCAAGCACATTTTCTATACAGATCTAGTAAATGAGCTCAGACCTCATTAAAGTGAATATAATTTTACAACAGGTATGCTATATAATGTTAGAAACACCAATCCACAGAAAATCAAAATATAAATAGCTATAAGTTGTTGATGTTTTTCCATATTACTGGTTCAGTCATTCAAAGGCTTAGGAGGTAAATGGTAACATTAGTTATTTTCTTTCCTCGGGGAGCCTTTTAATAACTGGTATAAGTCTAAACAACTGTAAGCATAAATGAGAAAGATTTGCTTTTGTTTTCTTGGCTTTTATACTATTGGACTTGGGTCAATGAATCAACATATTGAGCTCTATTCTTCAACATAAGAATTTGTTGATCCAGCCTCCCCTCTGACAGAGGCGATTCACTTCTCACCCCCTTTGCTCTGCACCCCTCACAAAGACATTGAGGCCAAGTCAGCCTTGCATCATTCACACAAATTTTGGATATCTGTCAGTAAGAGCTGGAATTGCTGCAGTTGCAGCAAGATTTATCCAGTACTGTACCAACAGGACCAGCATATAATATGTACATTCCCATTTAAAGTAGCATAACTATATTAGCACTTCTGCTCCTAAGGACCTGGTCTGCCACGCTCAGGGAAGGTAGATGGCAATTCTCGGAAGGAGCAAGCTTAACAGTTTATGTTGCTTGGAAATGTAACAAACCAACCCCTGTGTATCAGTGACTGACTGATCAGGAAAGGGTGGGAAACACAGGCAATAGCAGAGATTGAAAACATTCATCAAAAGCACTGGCACAGCCATACTGATGCAGGTCGATTGTGGAGCCACCACAGACCTGCACAGGCCCTGTTTGCCTCACCACTGCATCTAGCCTTATTCGTGATGCATTGCTTATTTTGTGATATCTCATCTTCCCTCTCCACACATTCCACCCTTTCAGCAGATTTATTTCCACATGCTTTACTTTGGCATTGTTTCAAATTTAGTCCTTCAGAGCAAGAATAGTCTTATTCCTAGGCTGCCTGATAGCTGTTCAAAGAATACCAGTACAGCTTCTGCTGAATGTGTTCATATTCCTTCATACGTCAGTATTTTGTTTTAAAAAGACTGGCATTTTAGAGCAGCTGCAACACTGGAGATCCTTTCACACTTTGGCTGTTTGCCTACGCTAAAACCCCCGTCACTTTATTTGACACGCATTTAACATATAGGAAACACTTTAATCGATAGGAACCATTTCACATGCACCATGTCAGCTCAGCAGATATTTCCCTTTGGCAGGCAAGCCAAAAGTTGCTGGGGCGAGCCTGATGGGAACGTCCCACCTTCAGCCAAGCACTGCCAAAGTCCAGCCCTGCCAGGGAGCACAGCCAAGCAGCCAGGCATCAGAGAGGGTAGGGGAGACACAGCCGCCGGCAGGGCCCTGTCTGTGGCCAATGAATTGATTTTGTCTTGCTGCTTTGAAGGAACAGTTGTCTTTAAAGCACTGCTTTCCACAGGCTCCCTTTAAACCCATTGTCCATGCCTCACTTCA
>NW_010190150.1:11654-26783 GCF_000695765.1 Mesitornis unicolor
GATTCACATTTTAATTTTGGTTGCAAAACCCCACTGTTTTAAATACTGTCAGATACTGTAACTTCAAGCTGCAAAAAAAATATGAGAAGAATTTTTCACTAAGCATAGATAGGCAAGATTTGGTTTTTTTGTGCCTTGAAAATACTGTCTACCTGATTTTAATTTCTGTCTCTGTACATGCATCCTATTTACAACACTCATGTCCTTTAAATCAAAAAGAACCTACAAGTATTGTGTTTTGGTAACTATGGCATTTGTTTTAACTGTTTTGCAGAAGTGCATCTTGTACATACTTTTTATGGGATGACAAACTAATAATTATATTATCTTAGTTGTAATTTTTTGATATATTACTCCTTGTTTTAAAACTCCCTAAATTAAACAGCTAACGCCCTAAATCAATAGCTAATCCAACCCTGTACTTCTGGACATCCTAATAAATACACTGATAGCAGGAGCTGGAACAATGTGCAGGAACGAAGGAAACAGATCCCTGGCGCTGAAGATGCAAATAGCAGGCAAAAAGTGCAAAATGAGACCCATGGAAGGATGGGCTAAGCTTTTGCCATGAAGTTTTCAGACATGAAGTTCTATGAGAACAAAATACAGGATTGTTGGCATCAACCTTTTGTTTCGTAACATTCATGTACCTTAAGGCTTAAGCACCTCACTTGATCCATATTTCTAAATTATACTTGCATTACTTAAAACCAGAAGGTCCTGACTCTCAGAGATACATTGGTTCCCAGCTCCTAGGAATTTGACTTCCAGTGACTTGAGGGTTTTATGTGTAAATTCCTCAGAGGACCTGGGACTATTTTTTTTTCACCCATCTCTAGCAAATGAGCACAAAAGTGAAATTATACAACAAAGAACAAGAGAAGGACTCCAAACTACTGGTACTAAGAAGGTTTCAGTTAACCAGTCCCAGGGATGAATTTACAGAGAGGACTTTTCTCAAAAGATGATTTACTGCTCAGCTCCTAGAGAAAATAGTTTGCACCTGGCACAGCTAAAGACCTTTTTTTCCTACTAAGAAATAAAGCAAGAAGCATGGGGAAGATTTATGTAATCTTCACAATCAAAGTTAGCATCCTGGAAGAGGAAAATCAGATAAAATATAGCAATGGCTAAAGCAGTCGGAAAGAAGTACAGCAGTGAAAAAAAAAATCAATATTAATATTAGCAAAAGGTTGTGTGATATGAATAAGTAAGAGGGCTGTTCTTAATCCCACTTGAGAGCTGTAAAGAAGAAACATGGGATAAGCTTGGCAACCCAGGGGCTACTCGAGGTGACACTGCCCACATTGCAGGCAGCAGCGCGGCAGACATGAAGCTGCAGGGGCTGTAAGGGACACAGCAAAGCGAGGGGATTGGGATCACCACTGCAAGAGTATTTTTACAAAAGTGCACTGTTCAGAAGAGATGAAAGTACAGGATTAACTCAAGGATCTGATTTTTGCTTCAGGCCAACAGATCTGACGTTCAGTACATTTCCCTCCTTAACACATAAGGTTTCGGAGCAAGACAGGCTGCTTCTCATGGAAGCCATGTTACTGCTGCTTGGACAACTCCCTTCACCTGCTTGGTGACCCTGCACTGTGACTGCTCTCCGTACCCACCCCCATGGCTGCTGACTTTGAGACAGGGTTGCTGCAGAATAGGGGGACTGGCAGAGAGCTGCCAGGCTTTTCTGTCCTGCAGCTAGGAACAACTCCTCCATTGCTCCCATTGCATCACCACTGTCCTTTTGGAGCATTTCACCTTTTGCTGGCTTTCTGCCTGCCCCAGAGTAGAGCTCAGGATGTTGGTTTTCACCTCCAAAACTCTGCTCGAGCTGTTCCCAGCACTGCTGTGAGTTATGTGGCTGCCAATAGATCATTGCTCCACATCAGCAAGAGCCAGTGGAAGGGCCCTGACTCCTCAGGAGTCACACTCTGCACAGCGTGTCAGTACATCCTTCCTTATTTTCTCCTTAGGCTGTCTTTGTCTTTTGTAAGCAGTCACGACTCTGACTTTCACTCAAATTCCTGTGCCACCAACCTTTCTTCTCATAACATCACCCCGATGGTGCTCGTGCACTTACCTCCAGGCAGCTTTCCCTGGCTCAGCTCTGCTGCTTGGTGCCCAACCTAGGAAAGGATGTGGTCCACCCAAATCAGTAGAAACACTTCTCTTGCCTTTAGTGGCCTCTGGAATAAGCCTGTGATAACCCTGATGGAGAGGATCCCCAGCAGCCCATCTGAGGCCAGTGACGGCAGTCCCATCGCCTGATGTGGGAAGCAGTGTGCATCCTAAGAGCACTGTCTGCTCTCCTCTTGCTTGCTGTGCCCCTTCACACCTGGTTCTTCTGACCTGCTGTAACCACTTCTGAGAGGCAGACACAGCCTATCCCCATGTTTGTGTGCCTACAGCTTGTCCTGTGAATGGAGCAGATGCAAAGCTTGGGAGCAGAATTTGGCTCCCCAGTAAAAATGTGCCTTTGCATTAGCTGGGTAATTTACACAATTGATCCTACATGTGGAAAACAGGTTTTCTTTGTGGTTACAGTGTGTGAGTGCACAGTGCACATCACAGTGGCCTCAAGTCTAACCTATAAATGACATAAATACTGATACCATTATTTATATTAAGCAAGTGATGAGCTATTGTTTCACAGTGAGATTTTCAGAATATTTGGCAGCCTTGGGGCTTAGATTACATCAGTTTTGACTTTCAAAATCAAACTGCCACCTTGTGGTGCTGTGGGTGAGAAGTCTGTAGGAAATTACACAGATAGCAAATATTTAGATGCATCGTAAAAACATGTCCCTTTGCCCCACCAATGACTAACAGCATTTATGTATTCTTAAATATATCTTTTTACTACACTTCATGCAAATTAATTAAGATTGTTATTAAAAATTGTGTCACACTTTAAAAAGTCAACCTAACTTTTTGTGATTGATTGTCAATGTAAAACATAAAACCATTTCATCAATCTTTCGTGTAATTGCACTGAACCCACCAGTGAACTCATATGAGTAGGTTTTTCAAGATTAGACCCAAATTCATCTTACAGGAAAGCAGTAACTATAAAGGCTATGGGTATCTAGAATTGTTTCCTTTCTCTATTTTAAGCTATTTAATGTTAAGAAAATTTTATGTGAGAGTCAGAGCAGGGCCACACGAAGTGCTGAGCAAGTTGTAGTGCATCATCTGGTCTGAGGTGTTGTCCCTGTGCATCCTCTTGGACCATGATGGATGTAAGGAAATTTTAATCAGCTTTCTCTTTCACTGTGGGCCAAGCCATCACAAATTACTTCACCTTGCTTGTCAACCAAGAGCAAGGACAATGGATCAGCAGATGTGCAGTAATCTGTTACAGCAACGTGCTTGTGCATCTCAACCTTCAGGCAGCAGAGCAGCATGGAGATGCACTGGCACGGTCCTTTCAGTATACAGCTTGATTGAGTGTCCTTGTGTCATCCGATACTATTTATGAAAGATGATAGATGAAAACCTGGACCATTTCAAATTGAAAACTGTAGCTGAGGTGAACAAATGATTGCAGCCACGTATCAGTGCTTTGTGCATCCATGCCTTTTCAGGAATAGAGTGGTTTAAAAAAAAGGTGCAGGTAACAAGAAGTCCGTAAGATCTGGAGTTCACATCTTGACCCCTCACATCATCATCTGCTCATGGCAGACAAGCATTAACACCTTTATTAAAGCATGAAGTGGATTTGTCCACTACTGGAAGTAACAAAGTAGGAGGGAGGCAGTCATGCAGGAGGGAATGTAAAGGTATGGAGAGCCTGATGCTGGCTTTCCTCTTAAATAAGCCTAGAGAGACCTAGGTGAGTTTCCTGGGAGCTATAGCACCAGGGCAAGCCATTTTCCTTCCCACTGTGTCTATCACAAAGTGCAGTACTTCAGGGAAGTAGGTTTTGTAAAGTATTCTTCATCCAAAAGTACACAAGTTGAAGGAACTCACAAATTTCACTGTTCTCCATGAACTGCTGTCTTGTAAGACCTTTGTTGAACACTGGGTCTAGGAGACAGCAGGTGAGCATTCCCATGGATGGGGTCCTGCAGGTCCTCATGGGGTCTGAGGAGCCTCCCTCCTGGAAACCCTAGGAGCACAGAGGCTGCTCCAACTCCCAGTGTATCAACTAGCTCACATTTCCCCATCAGCCCACTTGGCAGCCAAGCTCCCAGGAAGGACAAACATGAAAATTTCTTCTTAATGGTTGTGGTGGTGACCACTTTGCTGGGTGGTTTAAATCAAGGGTGGATAGTCTCCTTCTAGCTATGATCATCCAGCAGCCCAAGTGGGTGCAGGTGTGAACCACTTCTGCGTGATGCTTGGCAGTAGCACATGTGTTTGCATCATTGCAGACTGCTATCAACACAGAGACAGGACCAGCAAAAAGAGAAGGAAATGGGAGGAAGGAGGAAGGGTTCAGTGGATTATGAGGTTGTGAAGGAGAGGGTCTGAATTTAGATGAAGGATGTGCAGGGGAAGAAGTGCCTGTGAACTACTGTGTCCTCCTGTGCTTGGTCGTGAGTTAATTGACATGTAAGGCCTCTGTGGTGTGTGAGCTCACCCCAGAACATGGCTAACTATGAAAGGAAATGTGTTTCTCCAGCTGAGAAACAACACTTGTAATTAGTGTCTTTTAATGTAAGTGTATGGTAGGAGCAGAGGGTAACCATATGGTTAATGATGCTTAATGAATATGAAGTCTGTGGAGATAACTCTTATTTTGGTGTTATTGCTAGTGTGTCTGTCCTTGCTTTTGTAAAAAGGGTGCAGTGATATCTAAGAGTGGTATTTCGATGCCTGAAATGCTCCTCATATAAATAGAACAAGCAGATCAGCATGACTAAGTGATAAAATTACCTTCTGGTCTTCAGGAACTTCAGCATGCAACTCTGCTGTAGGGACCTCAGTGTACCCCTCTTCACAGCACAAGCAAATCTGTTTGGAAATGGATCTGGAGACCTACAAAGAGGGGGAGATTATGGAGGGGAAAATGACTCGAGCTGCAGCTGCAAAGTTGGTGAAAAAGGCTTTTCTTGAAGCCCTGAAGTCCAATGACTTTGAAACACTGGAAGAGCTCTTGAGCCAAAAGAAAATAGATGTAGATACAGTGTTTGAAGTGGAAGATGAAAACCTGGTTCTGGCATCTTACAAACAAGGTAAATGTGGCAGCATTCACCAGCCAGGAGGTAGGTGGGTTTGAGTGATTTTTCAAGAAAAACTGTGGCCTTTTGCCTCTTCTGGAGCTGCAGCATAAGCTGATTCATAGGCAGTGACATCCCAGTAGGTTCATACGGCCACGGTCACCACAGGAGGGGAGTTTATCAGCTGTACCCATTGGGCTTTTTGGAGGAAAGGCCTGAGACCAGCCTGAGTCTCCGTGCTGCTGAGGTAGCTGCTGCAGCTTCAGAGGAGTCCAGAAAGGGGGGGGGGTCCTTTCCTGTTTCTTTGCAGAGAACTCAGGTGCAGAGCCCAGAATAGACACATGCAGGCTAGGTGTGCTATATACATTTCCTGCATGTATCTGGTCACATATGCAAACCATTTAGAAACATGAAATAGTCAATGTCTTCCATTTTCAATTTACAGTAGTAGCAGAGTGAATTCTCCCTAGCCCAAGAGAGCTAAGAAAATCCTCTGGATCTTGGATGCTGCTGAATGGGAGGAAATTTATCTTTCAAACTGACAGAAAGTGAGGATGTGCTAGTTTAGCAAAACAGAAAAATCATCTGGAATATCACAACCAGAAAAGACATCTGTTTTGGAGTCCCAAACCAGTTCTCAGCCAGACACTGGTTGAGTTTCCAAAAACATGCAACTTAAAGCTATAAACCAAGTTTTCCCTCTGCTAAAATCAACATACTTCATGACCTCCTTGCTAACAGACTCTTTGTGTGTATCTAGAAAACAGTAATGATCAGCCTCTACCAGAGTTAGTCACATGTGGAGATACACACTGCCAGTGTCAGCAGCACAGCAAATGCACTTTTTTTCTGTGGCATAAAGAAGGGACAACACCCCACCTCTTCTCATTTTCTGTGTTTACCTCTAATTTAATGTTTGGCTCCCATTCTTTTGAATTTGTTAGGGTGAGGGTGATGCAGTCATGATGTACTTCCCTTGGGGTCTGTGTCTGAACTAAGCCACACAGTGATGGATGTCAATGATGAATGAATCTTAAAATGCCTTTTCTTCTGTCCTCAGCAGGCTGAGATGCATTCTGGTTGTGGTTTGAGACTACAGGATTAATGCATAGATTCTTAATTGTAGGTCCTTTGACTGCAAGCACTAACCTGTCTCTTTTTGAGCAGTCTCTCCTTTCCTCAAAAAGTAGAGAGGTAAATGCACCCTATGGCCTAAATCACAGCAGTGTATTCACTTTGTCTGAAAGGCAGGAGGAACTCTGTCAACCCTCCTGCAAATTTATTCTGAGTCACAGATAACTGTGTTATGAGAGGAGGATTACACTGAGGAGGAAGAGGACAGAAAACTTAAGCCCCACCATCCCACCATTCAGACACCCTGAGCTTTGCCTCAGCCCAAAGTGATGAAGTGGAAAGGAGTTGTCATGGGTGACAGAGTGCCTTTGCTTCCTCTCTTCCAAAGAGGCTGAGGGCTCCAAAGGACACTGACCTTGTTTACCTTTTGGCTTTTTCATGTTTCTAACCACAGAAACAAGGCCTCCCATGGAGCCCACATCTGCTTTCTGTTCAGCACCTGGTCCTCATCCCTCTGGGCTCAGAGATACCTATGGGTTTGGGCAGAGGACGTGGGAGATGCTCTCTCAGCATGTGTGAGCCCAGCTCACCTGCAGTAGCAGAGGCAGACTTTAATCCAAGTTTCTCCCTGCCACCAGCACTTTTTTATCTTTTTCCTCTTTCCTTCCTCTCCACCTTCTTTCTGCCTAATACAACACACATAAATACTGTAAAAACTGTATCCATATGACATTAAGGTTGAAAAACTATATACAAATAGTCATTCAAAAATGAAGGTCTGAATTAATTTGACCTCATTATACACCTTTAGTATTTTTTCTGTGTCTTTTAGATGATAACAGTATTCAACCAGGCATTTGTCCAAGGACAAATAGATAAATCAAACCCAGGCACAGTTCAGCTAAAATGCAGCTGGTGTATCTAAAAAAAAAAGAGAAAAGATTAAGTTTTTGGCTTCTCCTGCCCTTCTGCACATTATTATTGTGTTTTACTTTTGTTAACCAAATGATTATAGTAATCACTTCTGAGACTGTCTCTGTGCAGTCATTAACTATGTAGTCCTATTTTGGGAACAAATATTTAAGTGTTATTTGGCCTTACACCTGTTATTAAGTAAAAAAAAAATCACTGTCAAATTTTCAGAGAAATATCCAGGCATTTTAGAGCCAAATTTCATGTTAAAGTGTCACTGCTTCTATTTGGCTCTTGATCCTCATTTACATTATCATCCAGCCTCCTCTCTCCATGCTCCTCAGGGGCAGTAGCTGGCAGGAGGTCTGTGACACAGCTGCAGCCACGTTACCTGGGGTCATCTATGTGCGATGCACTGCTGGAGGTCCATGCACAGTCCTGCAATCTCCCATACAGAAGCAGCAGGATGAGCTATCTTTTGAGACACTGGCTTAAATAAATGCTGCCTTCTTATTCCAGTGCCACCTCTGTTCAGCTATTGGCAGGCTGAAGATCCCATTCCCCCCATATATTTTATCTGGTGGCATTTCAAATGCTCTAAGCATACTTTTTAGATTTAGTCTACACAGGTCACAGGAGAAACAAAAGCTGCCTTCAAAATACATTTACATGAGAATTATCTCTCCAAACAGCAGATTATTCAGCATACATAGTAAAAGTGCTTAATGAAAATTGAGTTATGCTTGAGAGAACTTTGTGTGCATTAAGCTGTAGCTGGTAAAATTACCATAAATTAAAGCAAAACTCTAACCCATCCTTCCCCCTCAATTATTCTTAGGAGTTGCATAGTCCAAAGAAAAGTCTTCGCCAAGGATGGTAACACATTTTCACTTTGTACAGGGTACTGGCTGCCTAGCTACAAATTAAAAATATCCTGGGCAACTGGACTTCATCTGGCTGTCATGTATGGACATCTGGAGAGTCTTTCGGTCCTTCTCAACCACAAAGCTACAATCAACTGCCGGCCCAATGGAAAAGCTGCAATCCACATAGCGTGTGAAATGGCAAATGTTGAGTGTCTCAAGATCCTCTGTAACCACGGAGCTAAGCTGAACTGCTTTTCAATGAGTGGGCAGGCGCCCTTGCACTTCTGCATGACACGAACCTCTATGCCTTGTGCCCAGCAGCTGGTTTGGAGAGGTAAGGTAAAGCTCTGGGAGTCTCTCATGACATGCTCAGAGATGGTGGGCATGGTCCGTGTTTTCTCCTAGGAGATGATTTGTCAAAGTGCATGTGTATTTATCCCTTCCATCCACAGCTGGCTCATGTCTTCACCCCAGGCTCCTTTTCCCCATCTCTTTGGTCAGAGTTTCTTCCATTCTGATTCCTCACCCCATCGGTCCTTCCCTCTCCCTGGCCACTGGCCCTTATTCCAGGGTTATGTCCCATTTCAGTACCTACTCGGTCAGTCCCTCAGCAGAAGAGCTTCTCTGAATCAGGGAGTTTATATTTCTCTACTTTTTTTTTTTCTGTCTTCTTCATCTAGGTCTACTATTGAGATGTTTTCACATCGAAGTGCACCCCACTCCTCATCTTTCTTGCTTGAATTTCCTTGATTTCATAAAATGCTTCCAACTGCTTGTTTTTGTAGACCTCGCCTTGAAAAACTGTATGCAGTTTTTCATACCATCTCTTAATTTGTCAGCAGCCAAACTCCTGTGTCTATACAGGGATTGGGGGAAAAATGCTATCATGTAAGATTTTATTTTTCCCAAAGGAAAATACATTATGCTGCTGGTCATCTGTAACAAATGAAGCTATGCATAGACATAATTACTGGATAAATATATTGGTGTCACACACTGTTTCCTGAACACAAGGATCTTGACTCAGGACACAGTAAAGTACAGACAGAAAAAGGTACAGCAGAGTCAGGCAATTCAAGTCTTAAGCTACAAACAGATTCCCCTGTTTATCGCACTGTGCCATAGCGAATGCAAATGCTTTTGGGTTGTTTTTTTTAGCTACATGTGTTATTATTGAAGGCTTTTCCTGAGATGCAAAGCCCAACTATGTTTTGTGGGCAAGGCAATCTGCAGTCCCAAATGAATAACCACATCACTTGTATTCTGCTGAAAAGATACATATTATTTTGTTTGGTAGAAAGGAAAATAAGTGCTGCCAGTTATATCCTGCCCAAAGCAAACAGTCGTGACAGCAGGAGTTGAATTTGCTACCATGGAAAAGATTAAAAGTGAAATGTAGTCTTATAAAATGTAGCATAGGATGAATGCAAATGAAAGAATGTATTCTGCAGGCTTTCTCCACCCACCCATCAGCAACAGAATACTTTACAAGCCACACTTCACCCCAAAGCACTCTGTAAACTCAAATCTCCATATAAGCTAAGCACAGAGACTCCAAGCAGAATGGGGAAGGTCTGGAGCAAAATGTGGCAAGTGTACACATACACATCACAGCACCACCCGACAGCTGAAAGCCAGGGTTTTGGTTAATGTCCCTGCACCAAGGTTTTTCTCCTACTCTGCCATCTCCACTCAGTGGTGTCACATTGGGTCAACTCAGGTAAATGCAGTTTAACGACTTCTGGTTAGGGCACCTTGCCAGCCCAGCATAACAAATCCTATATTTGTTTACCACCTCCAAACTTAGATTGCTGATGCTCTCATGGACATCTAACATGACTAACACTCAACATTGATTAACACTATTAGCACACAGGTTTTCCAGCCCAGAGGTAATTTTTGACTCCTCTTCCTTCCTCCCTGTCCTTACACCTCAGTCTTGGTATAAGTTTGGCCACCTAAGGGTTTTTGTGAACCTGGAGAGAGGAGGGCTGGCCACACAGTGCACACATGCTCTTGAACAAGTACTTTAATGACCATTTGCCAAGGCCTTAGGAGCCCTTGTCTGCCCAGCCATGGTCACGGACATCAGCACCCTCCAGCTCTGGAGAAGCCCCTTGCCCCACTGCAGTTTAACTGCAGTTCTGCTCTGCTCTGGGGAATGGGGTCTGGCCAGCCTGCCCTCTTTTCTCATAAGCGGTGCTCAGTATTATTCGTGCAGTCCTTTGCATTTCTTTAAAGCAAATTGCTGCTAGCTGGAAAGTGGGAAGGCGGCTCGATGGGCTCCTCAGTAGATGGTGCTGTTGTTTCATCTGCGGCAGCCACTGGGCACTAACAGAGCCGTCGTACCAGTCCCCTTAACAGTTTGGGAACAGGATCCAATCCCTCTGCTGGGGGATTTGGCAATATATTTTTTGTTTGTTTGTTTGGGGTTTTTTTGTGGGTTTATTTTCTTCTATATATATGATCTATGGATCTATAATAAACTGCCCTTTCTTCCAGGCTCACAGTTAATGAGATGCTGCAGGAATGTCCCTATCTGAGCATATATTTGACCGGAGAGATTCTCTGGAGTCGGAGTAGAGCTCTCTCTTTTTTATTGCAGTTCTTAATTTATAGGAAAAAGCATTTTACAGAGAGAGATATATAGACCTTCATGCTGTGCCAAAATTGAGTGTTCTGATGAGGTATTCTGCCATCTTGAGGCCAAGCTATTACATCTGAAGAACCTGAAGTTCGTAAGGGCTTACCAGAGGCTTAGGAAATGCAGAATCCATGTCCTTAGCTATTTGTATTTCCACATGTATCTTTCATGCCAGTTGCCCACCCTCGCCTTCTCCTTGGGTAGAGAGATGGCCAAACCGGGACTTCATTGCCTTCATTTTTTCCCTTCATCTTTCTTTGGCAGGAGCAAATGTGAACATAAAAACAAACAACAAAGATGAGGAGACTCCTCTGCACACCGCTGCACGTTTGGGTATCCCTGAGCTTGTGGCCTTTTACGTGGAGCAAGGAGCACACGTTGATGCTTTCAATGCCTACATGGAGACTCCCCTGGCCTGTGCAGCCTATTGGGCCCTGCACTATAAGGATCAGATATACAGCCCAGATCACCACCTCATCTGTCGGATGCTCCTAGACTATAAAGCTGAGGTGAATGCTCGTGATGAGGATTTCAAGTCACCACTCCACAAAGCTGCCTGGAACTGTGACCACGTCCTGTTGCATATGCTGCTGGAGGCAGGAGCAGAAGCAAACATCATGGATGTCAATGGCTGTGCACCACTACAGTACATCATAAAAGTGACATCTGTGCGGCCAGCTGCCCAGCCTGACATCTGCTACCAGCTGCTACTGAATCATGGAGCAGCTAGGATATATCCGCTGCAATTCCACAAGGTTAAGGATGGCTTTCTACAGTAGGGATGTGGGGAGAGGTGATGTCTTGAACAGGAATGGGATGAGAGATCCAAACTTCAGGGTTTGGTGATATCTGGATTTGCTGGAGTCTTGTAAACTGTGGGTCCAGGATGCTCAAAACCTTGTGAAGCCAGCCTGCTGTAAGAGTTGTATCTTTTAACTGAAGTGAAATTACAGTTACTAATGCCAGAAACCAGACACAGATCCCATTTTTATTCTTAACAAACCCGAAAACCCAAACTCTAAATGCTGGTTCAAGCCTAATTTTTCAGAGCTGATTCACTTTCTCATTTCAGAAAAACCTACATGCCTTTGTCAAACCTGGCTCCATACAGGCTTAACTGGTTTATACAAAATGCATATTTCATGGCATCTACGAAAGATTGGAGACAGACCAGTTGATTCAGTTTGTCACTTCTGGCCTTTAAAAATCTATTCAAATCTATTCCAACAAAATAGATCTCAGTAAAGCTTTGGCTCATTCCCAGAAAATGTGAGAAATTAAGGGGAAATGCTGATCCTGGGCTCATAATTGATGAAAGGAAAAAGAAAAAAAAAAAGAAAAAAGGAATTGCAGGATCCTTCCTAAAGAATTTCTGAAGGTCTGCAAAGCAAAAGGCACTGACAGACTGCTGATATCAGGCAACTAAGAAACCTTGCTGCAGTCAAGACTTACTCTCTCTCATTCTGTGCCCCGCGCAACATTTTTCAGCTCCTCTAATTTATATAAAAATTTTTAACAAGCCAAGCAACCAGAAGCCTTTGAATAAAATGCCAAACTTTTGGTTGTGCCCCCCTGAGCCCAGGATGAACTGGCCCTGTCTGGTCTCCTGGAGTGCATTTGAGAGCCAGGTCTGGGATCTCCTCTTCCTGCCTCCACCTTTCTCCTGTTGCATGGAGTGGGTCTCCCTTCCAAACCATCATTTGCCGTCTGTAAAATAAGTAGGATGATATTTATCCCAGAGGGATGTTCTGCAGTTTTGTTTGTGAAAGCCTGTCTACTGTGTGGGACAAAATTGTGCCTCATACGGTGTGAATGCAAAGTGTTATTCCAGGCGTCTGAGTGACAGTAGACTTAGTTTTATTCCCACTGAGCTAAAGTTACTGAGCAGAGCAGTTGTTTCTGAAGCCTTGTGTGGCTTGAAAGCCTTACTTCTGAGTTGTGTTATCTCCCAGTCTTCCTTTAAATTTTCCTGTACAATACTTTTTTTACTCATATTATGGGCTTTTTTTCCTGTTGTGCTGCATGACCTGGAGTAAGGACTTTGTGCATGACTTTGCCTGGTGTTGAGACAGTCGACCTAGCTCTGAATAAGTTATTTCCAGATTCAGATGATAAAGCTCCCCCCATCAGCAAGCTACACTGCTCTGGAGGTCTACGCCAGAATTTCTGAATGGTGTTAAACTGGGGTGTGCACAGCTCCACCATGGGTGAGCCTGGGGTTTCTTGCTGCACTTGCACTGAGCAGCACAGATGTGGTGGCTTCTGCATCTCCAACCTTGTCCTCTCGTAATCCTTTGGCTGTGTCTGCCTCAGTGTGTCATTGCACAGTGCCAAGCATCCAGGCTAGCCCCAGCTTCTCGGTGGTCCTCATAGTCTCTATGCATCCTGCCTGCAGGTGCTACAAGCCTGTCACTCCCACCCCAGGGCTGTGGAGGTTGTCATCAACAGCTACGAGCACATCAAATCAACATCAAAGTGGAAAGCAGCCATACCCGATGACGTCTTTGAGGTAAGCTCTTAACAAGTAGCAACTGAGTTAAATCCAAGCTCATTATTTGCATTCTCTGCATCTGGCCAGATGTAAGTGAGAATGCTTTTGAAAGAGAAGAACATCTCAGAGGATTTGGGATTTCCCCATTTAATGTCACACACTTGACAAAAGCAAATCACTCACTGACAAAAAGACACAGTTTTGAGAAATTTTCATTGCAAAATTATGCTTTGTAGCACCTCCTGTCCGGGATACTGCAGGAGCTCAACTGTCGCCACTTGCACCCATCAAGTGCAAAGATTCTGGCTGTCATTGGTGTTTCTTCAGATCTGTCAATGAGTATATTTAATTTTTTTAAGTCAGTAAATGTTTTAAAAGTACTGTGTTACATGTGAGTGACTATATATCTTTAGGTTCTGTTGCATGGGTCAGGTTTCTGTGAGCAGGACTGGTTAGCTGCAAATACAAGGGAGAGTTTAAATGAAAAATAAGAGATCAAAGAGGAAAATATGTCAAAAGGCAAAATTGTGGGACAAACTACAGGCTTTGACTTAATTATCCCTTTACCTCAGAAATCTGCATAGTCCAAATATTCCAGTTTTTTATTAATAATGTTTCTTTTAAGTTTTCAAATCAGTTCTGAAGTTAAGTGCAGCAATATCTACTATTCATTGCTAGTGATGTTTAGGAAAACCCATCTGTGTTATAATGCAGAGTTACACAGCCGGAGGAACTGTGAGAGTAACTGTTTTTTCAGGTCTGCTTTGTTCAGAAAAAAAAAATTAAAAGAAACCATTTTGGGTGAATACAAAATTAAATGTTAAAGGTTCTTTTTCACCTAAATATGCTAATGCTGAGCGATGAGTGTGATTAGAAAGGAAATGTTTTTCTCCAAACAAAAACTTTAACCTGAAATATTGAAACACTTTCATCTGGAAAAGCCTACAGTTGCTCTATTTTGTTATTGAGATTGTCATTTTAGTTGTCAAAGCTGTTTGCCAAATTTGACGTGAAATTGAAGAAGAAAAATTGTTGACACAAATCTGTATTTTTCAATACATGATGTGTATTGGAAAAAAGTGTAACCGGATCTATCAAGCAGCAAGAATATAAAGTCAAGTCAAGTCACGCGTAGCCACGTGTATTTACTGTTTGCTTCTTTTATTTAAACACCATCTGTAAGCATCTGCACTTTTCTTCTCGTGGGGATGCAATTTTATTTAGTCTGAAAGGCCACTAGGGGGCCGTTCGCAGGCCCAGCGACCTCTCCAGTAATGCTGTCATTTTGCTGCCTCGCTGCCCCGCCGTGAGGTTTAGGGGATTTAGCTCGTCCTGCACTGACCCTGAGCTGGCTGCAGCGTCCGTTCGGATCAGCACGAACACCACAGAGGGACTCCCACCTCAAACTGGTGGATATACGACATACCAAGCCTAAGGACTTCAGCATGCTCTTAACTTAGCACTAAATTTTTGAGGCAAGAATAAGAATTCTGTGCAGGCGTTTGGCTAAACTGAGTCCCTGCTGCTGGGTGTGCCTCCAAGGGACCTGATAGCTGGCTGTGCTTTTTACCGTGGTCTGCCAAGGGCTGCATGTGGCAGGGGAAGGGGAGGGAAGGAAAACAGCCTTATTGCCCTAAAACACGCTTATGTTTTTTTTGACAGCGGCACCAGGATTTCTATGACTCTTTGTTCACTGCGTGCAGCAATTCACCACGGTCACTCATGCATTTGAGCAGATGTGCTATTCGGGCCACATTGTCGGAAAGGTGCCATCGAGGAGTCCCCTTGCTCACCATCCCCCCGTCCATGAAGAAGTACTTGCTGCTGGAACCAGAGGGAGTAATCTACTGAGCCTCTGCGAGGTGCTGGAGATCAACGCACAACCCTAATGCAGCCCTTTGCTTTTCTGCAGTCCAGGCCAGCCTGAAGCTGGGCTGCGATTCACCGGCTCTCCTCAGAGCCGCTCTCTTTCCC
>NW_010190150.1:26814-52554 GCF_000695765.1 Mesitornis unicolor
TTGCAGCTGCAGGCTGTGCGTCATGCTTGGGGTGGCAGAGCTGGAAAGGCCCCCCCCAAATAAACACAGGGGTGCATACTTCCATGCTTTGTTCAGCCTGGTTTAAGCGATGCTGCTGCTGCCTTTGGTATTTATTCCACTGCCTGCTAGATAGCATTAGATTTAATCTGAACAACCTCTGTTTCACTGTCACTTTCTTCAGCTGTCATTTTGGGAGTAAAAGAAAGGATACCATCAAAAAAACCCAGGACATTTATTAGTGTCCCAGAAATGCTTTCTCAGAAAGAAATGGGTGAACTGCTTTGAATCACGACCTCAGACAGGATTTCAGTAGTTTCCATATTTTCCTGTGGATTGACTCTCAATTCAGTGTTAGCTCACTGTTCACTACACCTGTCTGTATTTTATAAAGCTTTGTCATAATACTATCCTTTTTTAATTGTAAGAATTATTTCCATTATCAATCACAATGTTGAAATCCGCAGCAATGAAATTTCTATACATTGCTATTGATGCCCAAACAGTTTTTAGCAGATGCTGTCTCTGTTTCTGCTCTCACTGTGACCAATGATAATTTCATGTCCTGGTGTTGAGAAATGCAGGTAGAATGGGCTTGCCCCTGTAACCTGCACAACTGGGCTTATACCCTTCCAGATATCCCTCAGGATGGCGTTGGATGGGATCTGGGAAGAGTATGAACCCTTCTCTTCATTGACTGTAAAAGGAACCTAGCCTGCTAGCATGGACTATACACCTCATTTTTTGGCACTTAAGCACAGATGAGAGGAATCCTACCTTAATCAAAATGCTCTTTCCAAGATGAAGATGTGTTTGCTGTGCTGTTACAGACCTGCCCGTCCCCTGGTTTGCAAGCCTGGTGCTTTTGGACCTGCCAGCACTGGTTTCCTTGCTCACAGGAAACCTTCAGCCTGACCAAGCTGCTGTCTCCACTTCAGGAGGATGAAATGCAGGGCAGAGGTAGCTCACACCCCAGGTATCCTGGAGCAAGGGCAAATGTGTGAGCTGACCTACAGATAAACCCAGATTTTCTTCCCTTTTTTAGTTTGATCCAATCCATCTGGGCTCTTCCACTTTTTTTAGACCCTGAGAATTCTAGGCTCTGTTAAAGGGCCAGGCCTTCTGGCCCCCTTAAGGGCCAGGCAATGCTGACTCTCTGTTAAAGGCTGAGCCATGGCCACCATTGGGAGTCAGTAACTCCAGACTTCTCATTGCATCTCTGACTGTGAAGCTGTCAGTCCTTATCATTATTATTAACATTTTGCAAAAGAGCCCACAGCATGTTAGGCTCTTCCCAGCCAGCCAGGAGCAGCCAAGCTGTTCAGTGTCTCTGTGTCTCACAAAGTGGCAATAATGCACTTGAAGAAATGTGCAGATAACTTAGTGTTATAAATCACTTTGCTTTCTTTTCATCTCAGTTTTCATGAATGAAAGCTTGCATGCTCTGTCAGGAGAGGATCCAGTTCACGGATCTGTTTATGTTTAGCTCAACAGCAATGTAGATTGCTGTTTAACAATTTCCAGTTCCAATGGAGAATTTCAAAGAGAACACAGACCATGAGAAAATGTTTTTTCTTATGAATGCAGTTGTAACATAGATCTCAGTTTACCAAACTGATGAAAGATTTCTATATAGTTGCAGAGATACGTCTATGAGAGACACTGCAGTATTTTACAGGGGAGAACAATCAGGATCTGGGTCAGTTCGTCTATAGAAAAATCTGCTTGAGGCAGTTCCAGGTCAGTGGGATCCACTGAATCCTGTACTGAGGAAAACCAGGGAATTTGGAAAGATGAAAAAGCTTAGGTTATCTAAAACCAATGCTTTTCTAGGTGATGGACCCATGTAAGTCAGGCATGAGGAAGAGGATTTGCAGACTGGTCAAGGCAAGAAAATGTGGCTTCCTGAACAGTCTGACAAAGGGACAAGCTGGGTAGTCCAGAAAAGAGAGATGGAGGCAGCTGATTTTACTGGGAATGCATCCCTGTGCTGCCTGCTTCTGAAAGTGAAATTCTGCATCTGGAAGAGGGAGGTTTAAGCAGAACAATAGCAGCGTTTTTTGACCTGTCGTAGTCAGGACTCTCTTGCTGAGAGAGAAGAAAAAAGGCTGTCACCAGTGTTCCTAAATTCCTTCTGATCCTCCCTCTCTGCAGTGAACACGCCTAATTTTTATTCTGTGGGCACCCAGCCTCACTTCCCAGCTTTGTATCAAGCAGGTGCCAGATTATAGCCATTGTGGAAGCTGACAGGGAGCACAGTGGGATCAGCCTGATTATAGTCATAGGAATTTGCAAGCTGTTAAAAACAGTGGAGAACATCCCTATCACCAAGAAAGGACCTGATTGATGCACTTTAATTGCTTCTGTTGCTGGAAAGACCAACAGTAAGCAAACATTATTATTTGTTATCTATTAGTGTTTCTTTCTTTTTTTTCTTCTCTTACTGTACTCTATTCCCATGCACGGGATGGCATCGCTTATGTGAGGCGTGGGAGTACCTGATAATAAGCTCATAATTTATTAAATTTATGGGATGCACAGTCATCTTATTCTGACTTAGTGCAGATGCCTTGAAATTTCATACTGTTTTATAACTCCTGATTATGCTTTTATATTTTCAAAGCTGCAACAGATTGGATGGCTGCAGATGGAAATAATGAGAGACTGAGTTGTCACCCCTACACTGCAAGTGTTAACCTAGTCATGACCTAAAATGACAAAAAATTGTTTTCAAGGTTGTTTGGTGTCTTCTGTGAAATGAGTTGCTTTTTTCCACTTGGCTTCTTAGTAGAGATGTGGCTATGTCTGAGACATTTCTACTGCATCTCACAGCCTATTAGAGTATTTAAAGCACAGATAGGCACAAAGAATGAACTATCCTATCCCATTGGCAAACCTTTCCCACAGCTCCCTTAATGACTTCTCAGTGGACAACAACCAGATTACATTTTTTTGGTCCTTCTGCTTTTAAAGAGATGTTTATGAAAAGATGTTCTTAAGGCACATGCATTGTTAGCAAAAGAAGTTATCCCATCTATGAACACGGAGACACTCTGCATGTTTTTGTGGGCCAGTGCAGAGCTGTAATTCAGCTGTTCATGGAAACATGGACATCCTCTTTGTAAAGTGCTCTTGCAATAATTTTAAACCTAGCCCCTGATGCCTGATCGGATCCAGTTTGACTCAAACTCCATTGATTTCTCCATGGAGAGCATGTAGGTGAAACTGCAGTCAGAGCCAATCTAACAGTGTTCAGGAATGTATTTTCCTTCAAAACCCTTAAACATCTATTTGTATTTGGTCAGCCTTTAGATACAAGGATAATGAGCCCAAAACCAGCGTGACTGGGTCAGCTCTCCAACACTGCTGCTTGTCCTGCTGACCTAGTGCCAAGAAGAGCAACAAGAGATTGCAAAGCAGAAACTCAGGACATTGGAAAAGGAAGCAGTAAGTCTTGACCAGTTCCTGCTCAGTCTTCAGCCAATGTGTCCTTAAAACCTTCACCTTTTGTCCATGAGACAGGCTGGGTTTCCAGTACTGCTGGCAGCAGGAGGGCAAGAATGTATTCTCAGCTGCTTCTATTCTGTGCAGTGGTATCAAGACCATACAGGTTGCACAAAGCTTAGGGATGTCATAAGTAGGTCTCCTCTCTACAAAGGTGGCTTTGGATGACTATCAACAGCTGTCTGCATACAGACTGGTCTTAGAGCTTGATACATGTTTTGTTAATGTGCTCATTAAGACAATACTCAAGAGTGAATGTCACCAACCCCTACGCCGAAGACAAGCTACCTGATGATCCATTGCTTGGATGAATGGCAACAACACTCAGCCTTGGGACCTTCAGCACAAGGGATGCTGGTTCCACCTCACTCCTCTCATAATGAAATACACCAAGAAGAGTTTGCATTATAAAGACAAAAAGGCTCAAAGCTCAAGACATAAACAGAGCCTTGGGGCCACCTGGTACAGGCTGCCAGGATCTCCATGTCTTCCTGCCCTTAGCATTTGAAAGGCCAGCAGAGGAAGGGGTTTGGTTGCCTGCACCCCTTTTCATGCTCTTACATGGTGTGGTCTCTAGGGCTGTGTGGAGGGAGATGAGGCCGTTTGTATCATCTTGAAAGGTTTTGGACAAAAACTCCTGAGAACACAAAAGCAGAATGGTATTGAAATGACCATTTTAATTCAGGCAGCTCTACATGGGTCTGTCTGTTATAAGCATGTGTGTGCACGGGCATGTGTGAGGAGGCTTGGAGAGAGATCCCAGTCAAAATCTTTGCTCTTCTTTCAATCACAGGGTTTTTTTTGACCCAAATCAGAGTATCAGAGCTGAAAGCAATAAATGCCTTTAAGTGTTTTGGCATCAATGAAATTTTTACTTATTCAGAACCACTCACATTCTTGAGAAAACATTTCTCTTCTTTCCATGGTGCAATATCTTACAGCAGTTTTGACGAAATTAAGTTAACTGCTCTGATGATGAATTTGTATAATTCTCCCAGACTGTGCAAGACTGACAACTATTTTAGTATAATGTCAGGAACACAAATATTAGGGAGTAGGCCAATTAAATTGATCACAGAGGTTCGACTCATTCATATTTGAGGAACGTCCTTTGAAAACACACTAATGCTTTTGGCAGCAGATTTTGCCCATGGGACAAATACCTTTAAATTAAACATACAAGAGTTCAGTCTTTAAGACTGGAAGGAAGATTGAAATGGTCTGGGCTGGCCTATGCTATTACATACCTTTATTAAATGCTTGGAAGCCAAAAAGGCATGCCAGGTTTTCAGCATGCTGAAGGGTTTGCAGGGCTCTTGAAGGGCTGCTGCTGCTTTTCTGAAACACTACAAGATATAGATGGGTCAAACGCAGCAATATTTCCATTTATTTTCAAGATATGGCAGTAGAAATTCCCTCTACTCCCTAGGGTTTGCTCTTCTACTAAATGACAGTGCAGAACATGCTATTATCAGAGATGCCAAAGCCTTGCTAGCGTCTGATACTTTAACCTCCCCAGGAATTATATTAAAGTAGTGGAAAGATCTACCACAGTCTCTATTTGTAGAACGGCAGGAACCTCTGGTACAGCAGACGAGTGGGTCAGGAAAGATTGCTATATACAGCAACTGTCAGATGAAATTGGTTGGCTGCTCAGAAATTTGTTTCTGACTATTTCTTCAAATGCATCTTAAGCTTCATAAGACACAAAGTGGAAAGGTGATGATGTGTATTACGCATCCAAATGACTTGTTTGACTTTTGTATTGGGTTTTTATGGCAAGGTTTTGGTAGCGGGGGGCTACAAGGGTGGTTTTTGTGAGAAGCTGCTAGAAGTTTCCCCTATGTCCGATAGAGCGAATGCCAGCTGGGTCCAAAATGGACCTGCTGCTGGCCAAGGCTGAGCCAATCAGTAATGGTGGTAGCGCCTCTGTGGTAACATATTTAAGAAGGAGGAAAAAAGTAACCTGTACAACTGCAGTGGGAAGGAGGAGTGAGAATATGTGAGAGAAACAAGTCTGCAGACACCAAGGTCAGTGAAGCAGGAGGGGCAGGAGGCACTCCAGATACTGGAGAAGAGATTCCCCTGCAGCCCATGGAGAAGACCACGGTGAGGCTAGCTGTGCCCCTGCAGCCAATGGGAGTTAACGGTGGAGCAGAGATCCACCTGCAGCCTGTGGAGGACCCCACACTGGAGCAGGTGGGTGCACCTGAAGGAGGCTGTGATCCTATGGGAAGCCTGTGCTAGGACAGACTCCTAGCAGGACCTGTGGACTTGTGGAGAGAGGAGCCCTTGTGGAGCAGGTTTGCTGGCAGGACTTGTGGCCCCATAGGGAACCCACACTGGAGCAGTCTGTTCCTGAAGGACTGCACCCCATGGAAGGGACCCTATTCTGAAGCAGGAGGAAGAGTGTGAAGAGTCCTCCCTCTGAGGAGGAAGGAGCGGCAGAGACAACGTGTGATGAACTGATCACAACTCCTATTCCCCATCCCATTGTGCCACTGGAGGGGAGGAAGTAGAGAAAATGGGAAGTGAAGTTAAGCCCAAGAAGAAGGTAGGGGTGGGGGGAAGGTGTTTTTGAGATTTGGGATTATTTTTCATTATCCTACTCTGATTTGATTAAACTAATTTCCCCAAGTCAGTTCTGGTTTGCCCACGACAGTAACTGGTGAATGACTTCTCCCTGCCCTTATCTCAACCCATGAGCCTTTTGTTATATTTTCTCTCCCCTGTCCAGCTGAGGGGAGTGATAGAGCGGCTTTGGTGGTCACCTGGCATCCAGCCAGGGTCAATTCATCACAATTTCAGTACAAAATTTAAATTTTCTTAGGATGTGGCAGCTGCGTGTTGCCCTTTACCTTGCACAGGCACTCTGTGGAGTGTTGTTAAATTGCAATTAAGGCATTTGAAACAAGGACAGCAGGGCATGTGATGATTTTTACACCACTGATGAACTGCTCAGTTCTGTTCTTTCAAGCCGGGGCTGGATAGAAATGTTGATATCAGCCTTTTGCCTAGTACCAGAATCCCCCAATATTTTAGCCTCTCAATAGTGCAATTGATATGGCTGCTTAGGTTATTTGTACTGTATTTGTATTTGTACAATTAGCACTGCATTAGATTATGTCAATAGTAACCATCAGTGGGGAGTTGCAGTGCCTGCCTACAGCCATAACCTTGCTGGCTATTTGTGAGGGGGAAAGAGGGTTGAATCCATACAATTTTGGTCAAGAAGAGGGATCTTTACCTATTCCTGATAACCCTTAAAACACCACTAGTTGGTCAGGGACTAAGAATAAAAACCAGCTAAGATATGAGGAAAAAGGTGCAGAACAAGAGTGGCAATACTTGCAGAAAGTCTACTTTATAATATAATGCACTATAAAGTAGGGGACAGAATTGTGTGCCCTATAAACATACAGCCACCGTTTCCTGCAGCACAAAAATGCAGGCATTGCTGAAGGGCAGGGCAGCGCCTGGGCTGAGATGAGCACACAGAGTGCTGGGGAGCACAGATGAAGAGACAATGCTGCGGTCAGGGCACAGCCATTTCATGACAAAACCGAATATAGGTATTTTAACATCCATGCAGAGTAAAACCGACCCTAAAGACCCAGTTGCAGGGAAGTCCACTGACTTACATCTGCCTCCAAAAGCTGAGGTAGCCCTTTGGTGAGTCTGTCCTGCTGTTTCCAAGTCCACTGCCTGGGTGAATGTGGGCGGCTGCCCTGAACTCAAGGGCACGCTGTCTGCTAGTGTCCATAGTGAGCACATCTCTTCCTGCCAGCAGCTCTGAACTACCTCTTGATGGAAATCTGGAATCCAGTCTGTGATCTGGGGCCATTTCTCCCACAACCCTGCCCTTCCCTCCACTGTAAGTCCACAGAATTTCAGTGATTTCTTTCTTTCACACCTTATAGTGTTTTTTTAAGTAGCTTTTGTTTGGGACATTTTTTTTCTTGATACAGTGAAGGAAGTTTGTCCCAGTTAAAAATATTCCAAAATTAGTTGCACAGGCACCTGCATGCACACAGAGCAACAAAACATGAACAAAGTCAAATTCTTCTTGGCTAAAGGTGCTTTAACCAGCTGGAAAGAAAAGCCATAATACATTTTTATATGTAACATTTGGGTTTTATACGTCAATACACTGGCAGTGTAGTTTACAGCTGTTGGGTAGATAGAGTACAGGATGTACCACAGCATTACCCCAGTCTTAAAGGTCTCTAATGCAATCAAGCCTGGTGTGACCTGCAGGATATGCAGCTTTCCAGTAGAAAGCTGAGGCCCATTTGCCTTACTATTTTTGCTGGACTACTTTAGAAATTAATGGGAGGCTTTAACACAGGAATCTTTAGTTCCTGCAGTAATTTACAATATTTGCATATTATTTCAATGTTTCTCTGACTGTGTGCTCTGGCACTCATGTGTTGCAACCTCCAGTGGTATGAGACTAAGTACGGATTAGCAACTTTGTCTTTTAATGACGCTAGGATCCTTTAGAGATCTGAGGTTTATCAGCAAAACCCCTGTCCATGAAGCCATTTATCTCTGGCAGCTTCTTTTTGTGCCACTGGACAGTGGTCGCATCCTGCCCTGGCCAAACCAGTTCTCTCCGGATGAGTGGAAATGGGCAGAGGTGATGGGAGGTAGAGAACTGAGGGAGGAAGGGGAGAACTGGCACCAGAAGTGATGTGGATTTTCACATGGTGAAATGTCTCAATAAACCAGGGAGAGTGGTCATGCACACCCAGAGGCAAAGTCCAACAGCAAACTAGAAGAGGAAAAAAATACATCCAGTGTAAAACAAAAAGATTAAACATTGTTTATTTAACACGAATCAGCATTTTGAAGGCTGTGAACTATGACTTGTAATACCTGAAGCTAACAATGTTATTTTGAACACAGGACTCTCCACTTGGTCACAGTCAACATTTCCGTGTGCTTTTCCCCTCCATGTGTACACCCAAAGGTCTGTCCCTGGCACAAAGGACTTGTGAGCCCCCAGAGTGGGCTGTAGACCCTCTGTGGAGAGCACCATCTCTCCAGTGTGGACTGCAGTGCCTCCATGGAGAGCAGCTTTCCATCACAGTGACTGTAAATTCAGGGCAAACCTGAACATTTTCTTCTGCACTTGTCCTCAGAGGCAGCTGAAGACTCTCAGAGGGACCTTAAGAACACATGAATGCACAACCCCATCCCAAGGAGTCACCTGGACTTAGCAAGCCTTGAATGAAGGTGTCCGAGACACCCTGACACAGCTGCAGGGAGCCAGGTGCTTCTACAACCCAACTCTCCTACTTTTCTTTCCAGCTGGTTAAAACTTCACCAGTACCAGGCACCCTGTGCTACAGCCATTGTGGTCCCCTTTTACGCGGCACCTCATGCAGCACCCATGCGCCCCTGTGCTTCAGGGGTATGCCTGAGCTGCACACTCAGTGTCCCCTTAATGTCCTTGTCACCTTTCCATCCTCTCAAGAGCTTTGATGGAGGGTTGGTTCTGCCTGGAGAAGATCAAGAAGAAGGACTCCTTTTTCAGCTGACACTATCTGCTGTCGCCGGGCTGTGCTGTCAATGTGGGAGCGTTCGCTATTAAACAGCACTGAGCTCTGCACCCACTCAAGCACAGGGAGAGTTGCCCTTTCTGACACAGGGCAGAGAGAAGAGGAGAGAGGCAACCCCAGCTCCCCTTCATTTTCAGCTGACTTGGGCACACTGGTAAGACTGGGGATAAGTAGCTCTGTGCTTTCTCTGAGAAAGCTGCGGGCAGTGCCTAGAACAGACTTGAACATGGGCTTGGACTTTGACACTGCTCCTTCCAGCAGCCTTGAAAGGGAGGGAGAGAGGTGACGTGACCAGGCCAGGCGGCTCTCGCTGACTCCACGTAAACATGTTTTTAAGCTGCTGGTGCAGCCTGCAGGGAACACACTGTCTCCGTGGGCTCCCTGCCTCTCGCTCCAGAGGCTGAAAGAACAGCGCCAAGAGGCACAGCTGCTCCCTGCAGCCCCCAGCCCCAACGAAGGAGGATGTGCCTATACTTAGCCACTGTTTGTCCTTTAAAAAAGGAGGAAAAAAAAGAAAAAGAATGGAAAGCTGTAAGCAGAACAAAAGAGCCAGCAGCTAGCAACTGAACAGCAGCCACACATTTCCTGAAGGGTATTTTTAAGGTTTATAATTGTTCCCTCCTTATTTTACAGCACTGTTTTGTGTCCTTTTATGTAGCGCTAGCTGTCAGCCTGTCCTCTGCTTAAACCAAGCTATTCACGTCCAAGTGTCTGGCACTTCACTGACTATGGGAGGCAAGCTTAGCTTTTTTAGGCTCCCGGCCCCAAACAGCTGGAATAATCTTCCAGCCGTATTGAAGCAGTCCCTCACATTGTTTGGGCTTTGGACACTTAATCCTTTTTTTAAAAAATCCTCAGCTGTGTGAAACGAGCACAAGCAGTGGCTGGTCACTGTTGTGTGCCATTAAAGAGTCCTGTCCTTCTGTCTCCAGGCATGGGCAAAGCCCCTTTATCCCAGCCACGCTCTCGGTGGCCAGAGACACAAGGACAAGCTTCCCACTGTGCCAGACAGGGACAGACCTATACTTCAAAGCCAACAGCAGCTCTGCACCCAGATTCTCTCAGCATGGACTTTTGATCTCACCTGACTTAGACAGAAAGACTCCCTCTAGTCTAGGGTGCTGGGGGCTCAAGGTGTTCTGGTGTAGTGGTTGCACTGCCTTGGATAAGGCTGATGAAGCTGAAGCAAGAACTCTCAGCCAGTTCAGTACTTTTAAATTGTCCGTATGTGCATTTATATATTTCTGTTCAACGTCTTGAATGTCTAAATGTATGTCACGAACTTCTCTTCCTCCCCTAGGTGTGTCACTTGATGGTAAACACGTGCCATCTTGCAGACTGCATGGTAGGTAACACAGAGAGGCTGGCCTCTTGCCTCGTCTTGCACTCTGAAGGAGCTGAAAGTTAATTTACTTCTTGTCTTCTGGAGAGCTTCAGGAGTGTATGTGTCTCCTCTACTGACTAGCAGCTCAAACTGTTTTCGCTTTGTCCACAGTTCACTGGTGTCAATGGGAAGCTTGTCATAGATTTCAGTGGACATGATGCTTGGTCTAAAGATGAGTTATAGCTACTCTAATATTTATCACTTACCTTGGTTAATACATTGATCCCATATTACATTACAATTCTTTGTCTTGCTTAAAAAGGAAAATAAAGGGTTAGCATACGTTAGAAGTCCACTACAGAAAAGAACAGTGAATTACATCAGCAGTTCTCAGACGCTTATAGACAACCTATTGATCCTTCACCTATATTCTGCATTCTATACCCATACTCTATAAAAATAAGAACAATTTAATAACTGCTTCTGAATCTATTATTTAAAAAACCCCTTCTATTAGTGAAAGCTTAACATAATGTAATCCAATATACTGCTATTCTGCTAGAAATGTTGACATTAAAAACAAACCAACCAAACCTTCCAGTCTTAATATACTTTAAAGAAATGCAAAAAAGCATTTATTTTAGCCTTTCATTTTCAATAGCTTTGCTGGAATCTCCTTTCTGTTCTTATTAAATGAAACAATCCCCATCTGAAAAAGCATGTTGCTGAAGACAGAACTTCTCCCCCAAAACTCTTCATTTCCTATAGTAATGGGTATGACCATTCCTGGGATGAAATGGGAGGATCTGCAGTTCTTCTCTACTTTGTTTGACTGCAATGGTGCACATTTAAAGTCAAGACACACCCTCTCCTTTAACATCAATACTCACAGGTGGAGAATACCATTCTGTGGCAGAGCAAAGGAGAAAGCAAGGACAACTCTTTGGGGAAGGATGAAAAATCCCTTTCAGTCATCCCTGAATACTAATTTCTGTAATATAATTTCCAAGGTCTGCCTGCACCATTTTATGGCACTCCAGTGTATAGTTTTGCCATTTCTCCAGCTGTTTTAATGTGTTGTCATTCAAGAGACAGAAGCACGGGAATATGCAGAAGGTGCTAAGATATTTTTTTTTCCCCTTCAGTGAACTGATCATCCAGTGGCCTTGAAAAATCATCAAAAGCTTTTGGAAGTGTGACGCCTCCAAAACACTGTTCCCATCCTTCAGCTACAGTAGATAGGCATGCACAGCCTGGCACCAGCAGCAGGAGTAGGAAGAAGAGAGGAACATGAGGGCAAGGCCACAGATACAAAGCACATGAAGGGATTTGAACCAGTAGAAGGTTTCTGGGCATCTCCGCAAATAACATAAAGAATGTAAACTTAAGAGTCGCTGGTCAGATTTCAAAAATTAATCATCCTGCGTCATGTATTTATGTAAAACCTGAGGCAAAGTTGATTAGGAACAAGGGAAAGTTGTCCAGTGAGTTCAGAGGGTTTTATAACGGGCCCTAACTAAGCACGAACAAGTGCTTCTGTGTCAATACAAATGAAGTTTTATGCCTGAACAAACAGCTTCCTATGGTCTGTGAAGCAAAGACACACACTTGTTAATATCCAGAGTTTATAAACCGCCTGATCCACTCCTGCATGAAGGTTGAGTTCCTCCAGTAATACCTTTTGTAAGCAGGGGAGTGACTCTGGGTCACCAATGCCAGTATCTCATCAGTCTGCACACTACAGCGATTGGAGGAAAGGACAAGTGTTCCTGCCAGATATTCCACCCTGTTTCCCAGTTAATTTGTTAAAAATAAACCAGGAGTGTTATGGATGTTAAAGCTCCTAGAAAAGAGAAAGCAAAAAACATAAACACTCAGAAAAGAGCTTTCAATGCATCTGATTTCTCATTATGCCTCACGGTAAATTAGCTCCTAATTTTCTGTAAAAGACCAGCACAGTTAGCAAGTGAATTGGTATTTGGGTGTCCCAGGAGCAGCAGCCATGACTCAGAGCTCTCAGGTGCTTGCACTGCTGTCCTGTGGGGTGCAGAGCCCCAAGTAATGAGCCCCATGCTGTCTCCTGCAGTCGTGTGGCACCATGGCCAGCCCCAAACCCAGACAGACCTGTGACACTGGGAAATGCAGCCAGTGGTGACGACCTGCACAGAGGCAGCCTCAGGCTGACACAGTTTGTGCTGGCAGCCAGCAGGGTTCCTCTGCTATGATCCCACTGGCGTTTGCTGCAGGATAAATATTGTCTGGGATTTTCTATTATCTATCCACCCCAGTCAGCAATGAGGCAGCAGTGAGGTTGTTTCAAGCTCTGTATTTCCAGCCTCCCACAACCACCCAGAATTAGTAAGGGGACTTGAGTCATTTACCTAAAAATAAACGTTCACTGATATTTGAGAAAGCCAAGAGTTGAGAAAGCCAAGAGCCATACAAGATATTTACATGGGACTGGCAGATGTGACAAAGGATCTGTGGAAGACCTCTGTTCTTCTGGAGTGATAGATGAGAGACAGGCAGGGTTCCTCATATAGTATTAAGTATCTATTTTTAGGTAACTGATGTAGCTGAGAAACAGCTTACAGCTGAAGCCATCTAAATGCAGTGCCTACACGTGCCCCAGGTGTCTTGGATCCCATTACAATCAGTTGACCTCTGCCATTGAAGACAGGAGAGCTATTCAGCTGGCCAGAAGTAGATGTCTGCTTCAAGAGGAGCTGATAGCTTTCTGGAGTCTTCTGGATATATTGACTCTGTTAACTAGAGAGGGAGCTTAGATATCCAACTTACACCTCAGCACATGCAGTGCCATCTACTTGCTGTACTTGTGCTGTACTTGGTATGCTGAATCCCATGCCAAGATTCTCGGTTTTCAGGCTCAGTCCCGTCATGTGACATAGTACTGAAAGCCCAACTTATAATCAGTGACAAAAACAATTCTCTTTTTTTAGTTGATTTTTATTATTTGAAGCCTTCCAGACATGGCATATCTGGAAGTATCATATTAGCAAAACTTGAAGTGTGGTCGTCCTAAACTAGAAACTCTGTCACCTTCCAGGAGGATGCTCTGCAGCCCCAAATGGTGGGAATGGTGGTCACTCCTCTTGCTGTTTCACACATAGCGGGTCTGTCTGGGTTTTCAACTGGACATGACTCTAGGAAGGCAGCATGAGGTTCATTCCTTGAGGCTGTCCCACTCATGCAGCAGGAAATCAGGAAAGTTTTTCTTTTTTTGCCTCTTCTTGCTAGCAACTGCAAAGCAAGAGAGTGACACAAGAAAACCTGTGCTATTTCTATGGAGGCCAATTTGTTGCACTCTGGTTTGGTTTTCCTTCACAGCTGCAGAAGGAATATTGAGCAAAGTTGGTGAGGAGCAGCTCCTGATACCCCATAAATTTTTTTCTACTTATATAAAGATGTTACATAATTAAGAGGTCTCAGAATATTCTGAAGGCCTGGGACTGTATTCCAGCCTCTTGCTGTGCCATCCAACATTCGAGATGGCAGGAAAGAATTCAGAGTGACTGTGGGGATTTTCTGCCCTTTCCTCCCTATGAGGTGAGTGGATAGAAGCAGGACCGATTGAGAATGCCTACCAGGGTGTCCTGCTTTGTCTTTTCTGACAGCAAGGAGGAACAGCATCTGGCCAGGTGCTGGGGAAGTCATTCTGTCTTGAAGGTGCATGCCAGCACAGATGTGCAAAGCCACCTTAGGGCCTGTAACACAGGATCAGGATATAGACACTTGAAAGTGTGTTGTTAGCTTTTAGGAAATACAAGCTCAAAGATGCAAAGCCAGAAGTCTATCTCTCTCTATAGTCTGTCTCTATAGCCACCCCCCTCAAATCAGCTGAGCTGGAGGATCATATGCTGCCACAATCTACTTTCCATTTGCCCCAGCTGCTCAAGAATTTAAAGGCAAGCAATTCTTGGGGGTAATAACCTGATCATCCTCTCAAGTCATCATCATTAAGGGGAAAAATCCCAAACCAATCTGTTTTTCCAGTCCAGTAGTGTTTCTTATCAAAGGTAGCAAAGCTTGTTTTGTAATAGTGCTATGGGAAGGACATTACTGCATGCTAAGGGCAAAGTCTGGTAGATTTGAAAGCTTGGGTAAGTGATAGGAAAAAGATTATAATGAACAACTGCTTATCAAAGTTCCAGGGAGATTAATCTAGATGTGTGCCCAAGGCACCAGTAATAAATAAAGTATGGATTTTAGTTAATGATCTGGAAGAGAAAACATAAGGTGGTGGTTTCTGTTGACGTCAGGAACCTGGCTTTGTGAGATCCTGATCGGAGGGCAAAGGGGAGAAGTGCAACATCTGCTTATCTCCTGTGAAACCAGAATGCCTTTTAGCCATGAGTAAACTTGCTGATATCAGTGACCCTCTGACATGCGAGAAGCAAGCCATCCTGCCACCACTGCTGCTCTGCTGAACTCTGTCACTCACTGGGTTTGTCTCTGGGAAGGAAAAACAAAACCATTTCAACTTCTGGCACTTTCTGGACTGCAGGAGCTTGGCTGGAACTGATGGCTTGCAAGCATTGTGCTGCAGAGACCACATGCTCTATACGGGGCTGCACAGCAAGCCAGGTACATCCCTGACGCATCCACAGCATGCCCAGCTTCCACATGCAGCATGTACATCTCCCAAGTCTGCTGTGGGTGAGGTATAGAATGTATGTACATGTATTTATGCTTGGAAAAAACCTGAGAGAAAATGTGCTAGTCCTGTCTCTAGGGTCTGCAAAGCAGCAAAGGTGGATGGGGAAAAGAAAACACAATGGGTGTTTTTTATTTCTGCAGTAGTTTATTAAAGTCCACGGTGTACTTTACTTCTGAGTTGCTTCTCCCAACACACCTGAGATACAGATATGTGAGAGTGGTACACTTCTGTAACTGCAAAATCCTTAAATGCTTCCCTGCCTTTACAGGTGAAAAGATATCATTAAGAAGTTGAAAAAGCATTGTTAAGAAGGAAAAACTCAGCATGCAAGGATGTCACTTGTAGACTTGCTGCCAGACATGCCGCCTGGCTGTTTTTCAACTCTCATCTTTCAGGTAAAGTGTCTACATGCATTTTTACAATTACTGTATCTTCTTAAAATTAAGGGGAATTAATTTCGTCAACTTAACTCTGCTAAAGCACCAGTTGTACAGGACTAGTTTATCATGGCACAGCTATTAAGAACCAGTCATCCCATTGCTTCAGAGCTGGAAGAGAGGTTTCCATTTAGCTTGTGAAAGTAGTTTTGTTAAATGTAGACTCAATGATGGATGTCTTTTTTATATAAAACTAAAACTTGTAGTGAATTTTCACATTCTTTACAGCTGAAAAAAATTTAGGTATTTTAGAGGGTAGAATGTGCACTGATGACAGATTCTCAATTCTCATCTCTGAGGACAAACAGTAGCCTAACTAGAAAGAACAAGGTGATGTGTGAGGTGATGCACTGATTTTAGGCACTATGTAAACTCTCAGCAGATGCAACATTAAGCACAAGTAGACTGTCCTTTTAGTGTTTCTCCTTCCTGCTACATCTATCTGACACAGCATGAAAGCTGCTTTTCTCAGCTCCATTTGATAGGACTTAAAATAAAAAGGCTCTTGTTTGTACTAGACTTCATAGAAGAAAATAAGATACTAGACAATTATTTAGAAGATTTTATTATAAAATTGTTTCAACATCTACATCCAAGTAAAAGGCTTAAAATTACAGCTCTACTTTCAGGAATAAAAATTCAGTAAATGCTGAAAAAAAAGTACTGTGTTATCTAGGTAGACAGCCCTTAAGTAATTTTTAGTACTACAGAGATTGCACATAAGTTCCTTAAGTGCTATACACACCTCTGTCTGCATCATGCATATGTTCTGCAGCTTCTCTCTACAAGCAACATTACAGATGTGTTTACAGCACCCACATGCTTCAGCTGCTTTAAGAGAGAAGTTACAGCTCCTACCTGCAATAGTTGCAGCTATATTAGAGACGTATAGTAACAGCATGAGATCATCACTCATGTTCAATCATTACCAGGTGCAGACAGAGGTATAATTTGTATATATTTGACAACAATGACTACCTACGTATGTTTTTGTGACCTTGTATTCAATACAAAAATCAACAAATATTCAAGTATATTATGGCAGTGAAAACAGCTTTTTCACACCTGTACATTCTAGACAAAGATATTTTGTTTTTATTAACCCTTTCATTCACTGAGCTAAGCTCAGATATATGATCTGGTGACCTTTGGTGACTGCAGCTTATTCACTGGGATAAAAACAGCCTTGATGCAGTACTAAAGCCATTATGCTCAACAGTTATCACCAATACTTCTAAATTTAGGTTTTTTTGAAAAAAATGAAGACCATCAGAGTACTATTTTATGTTTGATTGAGAAATCTATCCCAGCAGGGCTTCCAGAACAAGAAGGTAGTTCCAGCTTTCTCTTATTCCTATTAATAAAATATCTGATATTCACAGTAGAGTATGGAGTGGCTTTCTGTCCAAATACAAATTTGTTTTAGAAAACTGTCATACGAGTGAGCAGGATGTACTTGTAACTTCTTGTGAAGGATCATATACACTTAAAATAATAAGCTAATATGTAAAAAAAAAAGTCACATTATACAGCCCTGATGAACTTTGACTGGCCAGTTTGGTAATGTCCAACAGCTTAACTTCTATTCTGTCACTAAGTTTACTTTGCTTGTAAGGGAAAATCCACAAAGAAGATGGGAAAGGAAGAAGCTTATTAAGAACAAAATATTTTCCCAACAGTGCTCTTGCACTGGCACTGTGCAGTTCCCTTTTGTTTTGCTGCTCATAAAAATTTATAGTTTTCAGTGCTGTTTGTATTTTGAAACTTCTCATTTCCTAAGAGCCCTTTCCATTGCAATGAATGGTTCTTAGAATAAAATTCTAAGACTACTCTTCCTGGAAACCTCTCAAATAGACCTTCAGTCATCATCACAGCTTTCAAGGTGTAGAATCCCATGTACCTCTTTAAGCTAGAGTGGTCCAACACATATTTGACAAAGATGAGTGTGAGATTTTGGTTTTGTGTATTGAGCCACTGATCTTCTAACAAAAAGGAACCACAAGACCATGTTTTAAACATGCTGTTGTTTCCCACATCATCCTTACATAATACAAACCACCAAAACCTTTCTGTTCAACTTGCATGTCTGACTTCAGTTCTTGGAAAATCCTAACCTACTTACTTGACACATGCTTTCCTGAGTGCAGGGATGTAGGCTAGAAGTAACCTAGCCTTGCAGCTTCTATAATCAAGTAGCTTTACATTTCTTTCCAGTAGCTTTCTAAAACATCCTGACTTCCTTCTTAGTTATCTTATGCATAGGAGCCTTACTTGGCTAGTTTCTCCATGAACAGCTTAATGGAAAAAAAAAATCTAGCTATGTAAGTCACAGAGCAAGGCATCACATAAGAATCCTTACTGAAATATAGGGATTTAAAAAAAAAAAATGCTTCCTTATATATGGAAAACACTTTCTCCCTACATCCCAGGCTCCCGCTCTTCTGGTCAGGCCAAATCTGAATGCTGTTTGTATCTTGCTACAAGACTGCCATGTTAAGTGGATCTTTTCCAAACGTTATAAATACAGCTTTAAAGTACAGGTGTTACCTATCTACCTGATAAGTCCTGTAATAAGTTGAACTACTGATAACTATTCTAGGAGAAAAATATAGACGTTTATCAGTATTCAGAATTCAGACATTAAACAGGACTCAAAAATTGCACACCTCTACCACATCAAGTCTTTGATCATAAGAAAAAAAAAATCTGATTTTCCTCTATACACATACATTCTTTAAAGACATATGTGCTCTTATATTCCTCATCCTGAAGTCCACAGCAAGATTTATGTAGTGGCTACATCCTACACTATAACATCCTTATCTTCTTTCTCTTCTGCCAGTCCTTAAACTGCTTGTTTGGAGGTAGACAAATACTTCCAAACGCTAGTCTGTTTTAAGAAGTCAGCTTGATCCCCTTGGGTGCCTGGATACCAACTTCTCTTCAGAGAGCTGCACTCTGCTTTGATACATTCTTTGGGTCTTTACTTGGGACGCACCAGTCATCCGCCTCTGAGGTAGCTTGGTAATGCTTGGAAGCAGATTTGTTAAAAACTGGGAGTTTTTCTACTGATTCTGTTGATAGGGCCTAAAAATTAAGAAGGAAAAAAATTACTTGGTTTCTACCTCTCAATAATATAATTTTGCAAAAATTCATGCAGTGTGTTACAAGTGTTAAGCCAGTGACACTACAAAATAGTTATTTTATATTTTATACACGTTTGCCTTGGAAAATTTGTCAGGACAAATGCAGTAACATCAAATCATTTTTATAGGCCTTAAGAGTTACTCTGTAATTTGTTTTCAAGATAGATGTGGAAGCCACAGAAAAGAACTTTTATTCACAAAATTCCAAAGACACTTTAAAATCTATTCCTTTTCTACTTCTATGTTTTACAGCTGAAAAAATAACTCATGCTATTGGGGAACTGTTAAATAGAAATGCAACATATATATAGCTGAACCATCTCTTCCTTTTGTACTGCTTCTCTGGTTGTGCTTCAGTGTGCTTAGAACTATGTTTTTGGTTTAGTAGAAGAAATTCTAAGCAAGTTTTTCCCATCAGTAAGTGCAAAAAGTAGAAAAGAATATGTAGACCTTTTTCCAGGATAGTTACAAAAGTTGCAGTGCATGTTATAGGTCAGGTAATCAAGATTACTGATATCTGAATCCCATATTTGGGCTACATGGCACATGTTGAATAGGACCAGGTACTAGATTCCTTAAGGATTAGTTTATGCAGGCAGGCTGGCTGTCAGAGTAAAGAAGCAGTAAAGAATCCAGATCTGTTGCTCACACCTTTCTGTTTCTGTCACTTCACTTTCTCCCAGTACTTTGTGTTCCATTAGCCAGCAGATAACAAGACTTAATAGAATCTAAGAACTAATGGGGTCTCACTAGCAGTTACCCAAGTAAACTAGTTAAAGCCAAGCGACCTTTGTAATTCCAGATACCAGTTACAAATCTTACTAGCATTGCTCAAAAAAAAAAAAGCTTTTCTACTCATGAGCAGAGAATTTATTTACCTTAAAATGGTACCAAATAGTTCTCACTGCATTAAGGACAGCTATCAACACTATCTATTTAATCAAATTAAAATACATACCTTCAAGTAGATAATTGCATCTGTTCCATAACCACATATGGAGTAGAGATTTAGATCTCCTTGAAAGTATTTAGCATACAGACGAGAAATTGGCAAGCCATACCCAAAGCCAGCCTAAAAATAAAGACAAAATTAATTTATTTTTACTAGCTCTTACAACATAAAATTAAATAGCAGGGAAGTGTTAGGATATTTTAAATTGTTAGGAAGTACTTTGCATTTACTAATCTCTTAAAAGAAAACAAATCTCTAATCAGTTTCATACAGAATATTAAAAATTACCATTTAAAAATAAAACAAAAACCTCAAGAATGAAAAAAACAACAACCCAATCTCCATGAAAGAGGAAGGGTTTATACATATGTCTTACATTTCTGTATTTTCACTGCCTTGTTTTTGCTAGTACAGCTCGATTAGTAAGAGAAGTTTGCTCCTGCTAGATAAACAAGAATAGTCTAAGCCTATTCCAGTTGAGCTTGCCTCCATAAAGATAACACAATTTATAAATAAGTTTGAGGACTGAGTGGGAGTGAAGACCAAGTAAATTACTGACATTGGAGTATAAGGAAAAAAAACAAACAACCCAGAGTTAAATTCAGGCTAGAAAGTTCTTCTTTGATTATACCTTTAAAAGCATATTTTTTCCACTAAGCTACATATTAAGAAAAATCTGTTTCAGGCAGTGTTTATTCATATTTATGAGGCTCAATAATCTTTGCATACCCCACACAGCAGTAGGGTGGGCACAACATTTTGTAACTTATTAACCTACCAATCGTCCAACACTTAAAGAAGCCTTATTAGTATAATCAGTATTGAAAATATCTTACAAGAGGGGTATTTCGACCATCATCCATCCTTGGCCTTGGTGCAGTGGAATACATGTAGCTAAACAGCTGCTCAATTTTCCTTACTGGAACACCACCTCCTCTGTCTGAGATCTGAGTTAAGAGAGAATAAAGTTCACTACAATCACGCACTAAGAATGGTATTTAAAATGCTGTTATTTGAAGAAACCCTTCTAACAGATAATAAATGCAAATGTTTGTTTTGCAGCATATTATTTCTCAATTATATGATAGCTTCTCTTTAGCACAAAGAACAGAAGGCTCATGCATAGTATCTTTCATCTGTTGTCAGAGGCTGCAAGTTCTTCTAATAGAATTTGCAGCAGCATATGCAATTATAAAGATGACATTAAGCCCATATTGCAGTAGACGAACAAAATACCTTAATTGCAAGGTCTTCTTGTCCTAGAACAACTGTCACTTCAATTGGAGAAAGAGAAGGACTGTTTTCTTGGAATTCAACAGTTGCCCTCATTGAATTCTACGGAAATGAATGTCACTATTATCAGAAAATGTTGGGTTTATGCACTTAAAATCATTCCCCTGTTCTACAGTAGCTGAGCACAGTTACCCTCCATTACTAGCACTCTAGTGCCTAGCTTCCAAGGAACACACTTAGCAATTTAGCGTAACATGAGCAGAGGAGGTCTTCACCTAAAAGTGACTAAGCATAGCTAAGACTCTTCTGTGCTCAAAAAATTACACTGGTTTTGCCCAACATAACTCAGCCAGTGTAAATTAAGTAACAGCTCTTTTAAAGTCACCACGTATCTGGAGAAGAGTAGAGTTCAGCAGTTGCTACAGGCCGCCAGAATTCTGCACCCCATGTCAGCAGCATGTTAGTTCAGCCCCATTCACTACTTCAAGAAGTATCACCCACTCCACAGAAAAGACACCAGGGCAAACCTGTGATACAGATGTAATACCTAAACAGGGAAAGTTGCCACAACCCAATGTCCCACTTTTACTCTCTCACTCCCTTACCCTGTTCCATTTAAACCAGTTGAAAATGTCAGATACTGTCCTACAAATTGCAGTCATTCATTTCCCAACTGCCAAAGCTATTTTCCCAAATAAGAAAATCTAGAAATCTCACAGTCCTATGCAAAGCTTTACTTCATTCATATCTAGCTAGATATTTTAAATATTGACACTTCAGCTCTGACTACTAAGAGACGAAACAGCATATACTGACATACCTTAAAGAGCTCAAAAAGCATGTGAAAAAGATGAGATGGAACGTATACAATGTTAATTGGCCCTCCTGGAAATTTTCCTAGAGGAAGGGAAAAAAAGACAAGCAAAATTTAGAAAGATGGAATTTCTTTACTGTATAAAAATTTTACAATAATGGAAGCCTTTTGATTCAGTAAAAGCAGCAGTTTGGCTACCAATCAGAAGGCATCTCATCTTACCATTCACTTGGGTAAGTTTCAGTTCTGGAGATGTTAAGTAATACTGGTCACACAACATCTTGGAACTTTCAAAAGCATCTGAAACAAATATTTTAACAGAGTATGTGAAATGTAATATCAAACACTGTAGAAAATAATTCTAAAGCATGACAAAATACACTTTTTAACTGCACTAGTTTTTAAGACTCTAAGCCTATGCTTCAAAGGGGATGACAACATTGCATCCACTGTGTGCATTAGAAACTGAGAATAAATAGACAATTACAGCAGCATGGGCAAATCTTCAGTGCAATTCAATAATTCTGTAAAGCAGATGCATCTGTTATCTAACAGTAGGTAAGGCTGATCCCAACACCACGGACAACTTTAACTCCTACCTCACCTGTCACTTGCTAAGCCTTATTCCAACACACTTTTTACTGCTACTTTGTATTTCCAATTCTGTCCTATAAAAGCTTGTGTTTTGATAGACTGCTTTCAGCTATTTCAATTAAAACCAGTAAGCATCCTATACAAGACATGGTTACCCACATTGCTTTGCAAGCAGATATAAGTACTGCTTATGAAGAGAAGAATGTTAAGAATCTGAGCATACATACCATTCACTACTTCAGCAACATCACAGCAAGGATCAATACTTCCAATGTGCCTTGGGTGCCCTGAACTGGATTTATCATCAAAAAGAAGGGCTGTTTGAGATGAAAAGAATACTGTATTTAATCCCAAATACTGTATTGTAAAAATGCCTTTAACACAGCGTGATCACAGCCTATAATCAGAGTGTTATTTATGCCTTTTGCAAGTTAAAAATGCTACCTACTGCCAGCAAACTATGTTGGCTTTTCTGTAGTTCAACATTTAAAAGCTTTTCAGATGTAAAGAACAAGACTTACTACAATTAGTCTGTAGTCTAGAAAATAAGATTTCCCATCACTTTCAGAAGTCATACAGTCAGTTTCTAACTTTTCAGTGTAACACAAAATTTTCTGAGGCAGATCTCCAACAGTTTTAAGAAATGTTTACATTAACACATTTCTCATTAGGTTGAAGTTTTTCCTCAAGTAAAAATTTTTACTTACTGTGTTGGTTCATTAGCATCCGGGTAGAAATACGGCTCATGTAAAAACGATCCAAAAAGTACTGAATGTTTTGATTGGTGACAGGATCTACTTTAAAAGTATCTTTGTATTCAATTACTCCTTGTGCCATTGTAGGAACCACATCATGATGTCTGTTTCGGACTCTAATTAACGTATCTATAAAGCTAGGGCAAAAAGAGATCGTTTTTAGAACATTATTCTACGACTCCATAGAGGCAAGCTTTGCACAATGTCATTATCTATTCCAGCAACAGTACAGATAACTGCAAAACAAACTTAATACTAAAATACATTCTATTTTTTTATTATTTTAAATGTAATTCCTCACTGACCTAAATAAGAAAAGTTTGATATTTTTAAAATAAAAGGTGGAATCCTTAGCTGTATCAAATTAACTGCCTGTTTACTCATTCAAAATAGTTTGAGCAGAAAAGACTGCTGAGAGGGGAAGAGATCCCTAGCTGACATCTTGGAAAGAAGGTAATTTCTGCTGGTATCTCTCTGTCATGGAAGTTCAAGGGGCAGTATGCCCTCAAAACCAAGCTGCAACAGGTCATATTTATTTGCGGTATTGATAAACATGATCAGAGACTTAAAACCAGCTTGCTGTATGTACCACACTTCATGCAGGATTATCAAAATTCAGCTCATGACAACTGTTATTCTAAACTGACTACACTGTGAAAAATCAAATGAGAGATCAAAAGCTCAAAGAAACAAATGAAAGGCTTACTCAGATAAGACTTTTTGGTCATCTGGGCTTTTCTGATGGAACTCAACCAGCTCCATAAGGCTTTGGATGTACCTATTGAAAAAGAACACAAGAAATATATGCTATTAATTTGATTTGTATTAGTCTAGGAACAGGAAAAATACTGTCTTGTTCAAATCATTACTCTTAACAAGTCAGCCAGAAGTCTGAAGGATCTTTGAAGTATCAAAGTTCCATCCAAGTATGGAATCACAGAAGAACACTTCCTGACTGATTGAACCCTAGAAGTTTAAAAAGTCTTTTCTTGTACCTGCCACCCAGAAAGGAAACTAAGCCCTTTCTTTAGGTACATAGGATCTCCTTACAATTCTTGAGAAGCATTTCAAAAGAAGATCCAAATGACAATAGTGACCAGGAAGCCAGCTAAGCAAAATTTGTCCAAATCTGATCAGCTTTGGCACAAGCTAAGCACTTGAGCCTCTTTTGCTAACATCTGACAGCCTTGACGCATATTGCAAAGGCACAACTGTTTAGCAGATTAACAACAGGTTCTAGATCTCACTCTAATACTTTTGCCCTTTATGTCAGCCATCCTTGCAAAAGCTGCAACTGTGCCAGTAAAGCAAGGTTAAATCAGATCCAACCACTGTGTCAACCACACAGATTATGGTAACTGAATTCCAAACACCTGGTGCATAGGCCAAGGCAACATGCTGTGGAACAGAATCTCGGTTAGTAAAACCATCGGTGAGAGACACAAACAAGTATATAGACTGCTCTTCCATTTTTGTGTAGCTCTGGGGGTCTGTAATGCTGTGTGAAAACAGAACACCTTTCCTTCTCTCTCTTCTTAAAAAGAAGGGAAATCTGCTCTACCACCTATTTCAAACTGTTAATTTAAAAAATACTACTTAAAAATAACAATAATCATGTTGGTTTTCAGTTTTAGTATGCTAGAAAAGGAAAGTGTATAACAGCTTGCAATTCAGCTTTGAAGAACGAACTGCATTTCCAGAGTACATTGTCTTCTACTATTCAAAGAAGTTGATGACAACCAAGTTGTCAGAGCTGTTATATTACAGCATGAATTCAAGTAGTTCTTACTCACCAGCGTTTTACTAGTTGTACTGAAGGAGTGCCTAGTAATTTATCAGGAAGAAGATCGATTTCTCTCAGTATGTTTGCAAACCTCACAGGAAGTTCTTGTCGCAAAAATGCAAAAGAAGTCCTCTCACATCCATTAGTTGAGCCTATGAATAAATCCAAAACAAAAATTTTGTTAAAAAAGTTTCGAGATGAAAGTACAATTTGCTGCCTTTCCACAGACTGCAGGACTATATTCCCTTGCAATCATCGTGCTATTACTGGCCATTTCTCCTAGGTATATGTACATATTTGTCCTGAATGTTGTTTACATGCCAGTGAGACACGGCATGTTCCCAAGAGCAGTACTTTTACATTTCCCATTGAGACACGGGACTTATTTGTAATCCTCTAGAAGAAGCACTCCAGCCTTTGTAAACACGGGCTTCTTCAGGGTGACGTCCGAAAATGTCATGTGAGTACAGCCTCCGCAGCTGCCAAAGCGCTAATCGGATCTGGGTACAGCTTGTCCGTTCCGTCCTAACGACTCCTCCTCGATAACGCGTACCGCAGGACATGAAAACACCCATTAGCTGATTTACCTCTTAGCCCCCACATCCCATTACCACCACCGAAATAGAGCTATTGGAGTACCTTCAGTTCTGACCCAGGCAGCCACAAGTCACCCTGCCAAACTGGCAATCAGCCAGCGGGTCCCTGACGCCAGGGTGGTCGCCCAAGGCGACTGGCAGGTCCCCGAGCGGTGCTCAGTCCCTCCCTCACCCCCCTCTGCCTTGGCGGTGGGGACTCTGGTCGGGGGATGGCAGCGCCTTCAGCGCAGGGCTCGATCCTCCTCCGGCCCGAGCAGCGCCGCGAGCACACCCCCTCCCACCACACACCCCATGCTCGCACCTCAGCGGGGAAACAAGCCTCCGAGAAACCGGCTCGCAGCC
>NW_010190151.1:0-260 GCF_000695765.1 Mesitornis unicolor
TCTCTCTGGATGGCAGCACAGCCCTCTGGCACCAGAAAGGAGCTAGGACTGAAAGGTGTTGCTGGATTTCTCCTTCCCTGGGAAGTGTTTCTGTAGCCAAACAAGGCTTTGGGCTCTGAGCTTCCCTTCTTTGCTATCTTGTCCATGTTCGCCTCCAATTTTCGTGGCTGCTGGTAGGGGCTGTCTCTGAAATGGAAACTGTCAAGCTCTTCTCCCACACCAAAGATGCTAGGGCAGAAGACTGTTGATGGCTCTTCTCT
>NW_010190151.1:527-15317 GCF_000695765.1 Mesitornis unicolor
ATTTTCGTGGCTGCTGGTCGGAGCCATCTCTCAAATGGAAACGGTCAAGCTCTTCTCCCACACCAAAGATGCTAGGACAACTAATTATTGCCCATAAAGCTTTTTCAAAGTCTTTCTAAATCGATTCTACTTCAAGTCTGAATTGGGACTTGTGTAATTTTTCTTTTTTTTTTGTCACTAGTTTATTTAAAGCTGTTTTTTTATTATTGATTTTTAAACAACAATTACTAAGGTTAAATTTTCTGCAAATGCTCCCTTTCTGAGCTAGCAAATAATCTATCGTCAAGCAATTTTGATACAAAGCAGTTTTCATTTGAGTATTTTTTTCGCTATTAATTCTCGTGCATCTCCAGTAGTATTTATAATTATTTCTACTATATCTTGTAATCTAATTTAACATTTATATTGGGGTTCTATATCCCCAAGATCCATCCTCGGCCTATATCGCTGGACGATATTAGGCGATAATTCTCTCAGGAGGCCATTCGTTATCTTTCCAATCTCCAATTTGTAGGCACCATTTATGGCGCCCTAATTCACCAGTTTCCGCATATACTTGGACTCCCAACCGCTCCCCATGATTTATAGGTAACAGGAAAAAACTGGGCCTTTTAGTTCCTAATGCACAGGATCCAGTTCAATTTTTTTTGGTAAATATGCATAAGCTAGTTTACCACAAATCCAGTAATGTCCCTCAGGGGTTGGCCAGTCATTTGGTATGTTTGTTCCTTTAGTCCAATTCTTGAATTGATTATTCATTTCTTGTGGGCTTCCCCATCTATCCCATTTATTCTGAGTTTCCTTCCATAGGTAACTTCCTTCACACTCCAGATTACCTACTTGGTTTCCACCTTTTTTTTAGATTTTGCCAACAACTTTTTTCAATTATGTTCGTTTTGAGTACCCATTGTTGTTTCCTATTACCTCTTTTCATTGTTTTCCATACTTGGGGATTGCTGATATTACTTTCCATTGTCTCCCATGGCCATCGTTCACCTTGGTTTGTTCTACCACAAACATAACAATTAGTTACATTTAATGATTTAGCAATGTTTTCAGCTATATTTACAAATAAGTTTTTAGCAACTGTGGGAATTTCATATTTTACTCCTGTTGCCATTTCATGATAAAATGAGTTAAATAGCAGTCTATGCTGCACTGATTCTTTTGTTCCTTTTTGATATCTCGCTATTTGACTAGGTACATAATCAGGATTTATTTGACATTGACGTTCACTTGGGCAGATGTATTTTGGTTGATTACTATAGTACTGTTTTTATTTTAAACTCTTATAATTAGTGTTTAAATCATCATTTTTAATATCGCATGTATTAAAAATTATTGACACGGATGTGGTTAAATTGGTTATAACTTTACTTCCTCTAATTAATTTTCCTACTTTTGAATTTCTCTTCATTTCTATCCAATATTGGTAGGGGAGTTTCTTTGGATCATAGCATATAATCCTCTCTTTTTCTTTGCATAAAGCATATTGGGTTTGGTTATAAATGTAGTCTCTTATTTTTTGGCCTTTGCAGTCATAAATGGTAAGATAAACTATGGTCTGGGAACTTATCTGTCCCTTTTTAGTAGTTATTATACATTGACTACAGTTGTTTGCCATTTCCAGAGTCAAGGAGCTCACCCCAAGTAGGACCAGAAGAGTTCCGGTCAGGGCCATAGTGATCGGCGGTCACAGCCCGAAGAGGTTGCAGCCCTTGGCAGACCTTTCAAGCCGCATCACCTGGTCCCCTCCGGTCTTGCCCTCCTTCTTAATTCTTTTAAAGGGTGACTTTTAATTAAGAAACACTCCTTGATTAAATTGGCAACAATAAAACCTAACTCACAGTAGGTTATATTCACGGTAGGTTATATAAAGGGGTGGTGGCCTCACAACGAATACACAAAAATTCTAAACCGTTTCTTAGATAATGTTCTTGTCTTCCTCTTGGGGAAATGATATACTTAAAACATTTAAAACACTTTACTCTTACAAATAAACAACACTGTTTACACAATGGACACGTAGTGATACCAGCCCCTCTCCAGGGACTTAAGAGGGTATGCCCTTTTGCCGATTTTTATATATACTAGTACATTATTGGTTTCCTGTTATCACCAAATTACTTTTTTTTAATAGGTATTTATTCAAAGATATCCCTGTCTATAGGAGTAGTTATACCGAAATTCCCACAACAACTTAGCTTATGCTTTTTGATGAAGGCTTCCTTAAGTTTGTTTGATGGTTAGCTTAGTTTGTCCGGACTCATATGTGATCTTCCACTCCTTTACTGGACCTTTCATTTGCAACACATGTGTAAAACAAGAACAGGTCCTTCCCAGTGGGGAGATAGAGTTTCTTTTTCTATGTTTTTATTAGAACTTTATCTCCCGGCTTTAACTGATGAACTGCAAATCTCAGTGGGGTTGTCTGAGCCATTATACCAATCTTCGTTAGCTCTTTTAATCTTTTTCCAATGTTTATTATATTTTTGAATGTTATAATCTTCAACTATATTGTTCTCTAGAGGCATCCCTTGGGAGTAAGGCATATCATATAACATTTCATATGGTGATAATCCAGTCTCACTGTGTGGTTTAGTTCTTATGTTTAGTAATGCTAAGGGTAAGCATTTCGTCCAGGGCATCTGCGTTTCAATCATTAATTTAGCCAATTGTTGTTTTATTGTTTGATTCATTCTTTCTACTTTTCCCGAGCTTTGTGGGTGCCATGGGGTGTGGTATTCCTACTGAATGTCTAATGATTGACATAATAATTTTATTATTTTAAAAGTAAAGTGTGTGCCCTGATCAGAATCAATATGCTAGATTATCCCATTTTGTGGTATTAAATGTTCTAAAAAAATTTTTACCACCATTGGTGCCGTAGCCTATGCTACAGGGTAAGTTTTTACCCATTGTGTTAAATGATTTACTATTACCAATAAATATTTTTTTCTTCTTACTTTAGGCAATTTAGTAAAATTAAGTTGTACTCTTTTAAAAGGTCTGTAAGCTGTTTTCCTTCCTCCCGTGGCTGCTTGTCGAAACACTTTCAACACCTTTTGACAAGTTAAGCACCCTTGTGTGATTTGCTTTGTGATTTCAAAAATTCCAATACAGCCAAATTGTTTAAGGAAATGATCACTTAATGCTTTTGTTCCCCAATGTGTATGTGTATGTACTCATTCTAATATTTGTCTGGAATATGCTTTTGGCAACATCCTTCGCCCGTCGGGCAGTATTTATTTTCCCTGTTTTTAACTTAGCTCCCACTCTTTCTAATTTTGCTTGTTCTTCAAGGGTAAACGTTTTTTCTCTCTCCTCTCACCTTTTTTTTTCACTGATGTTTCCCTGTGTTTGTACTGCATTAATTTTAGCTATCTGAGTCCTCAGGGCCATTTCCCAGGCCTCTTTATCTGCTAGGTTGTTTTTTCTGGTTTGATAATCTAATTTCTTTTGGTGTTTTCTCACATGTACCACTGCTATCTCTTTTGGTTCTCTTAACGCCCTCAAAATTTTCACTATTAATTCTTGATGTATTAAATTATTTTCTTGAGTATTAATTAAACCTCTTACTTGCCAAAATTTTTTTTTCCCAAAAGAGTGGACTATTTCATATGCATATTTAGAATCTGCAAATATAGTCCTGCTTTTTCCTTTTAATTCCAGGGCCCTACAGAGGGCATACAGCTCACAAAGCTTTGGGCTCTACGCTTCCCTGCTTCACTAGCTAGTCCATGTTCGCCTCCAAATTTCGTGGCTGCTGGTAGGAGCTGTCTCTCAAATGGAAACGGTCAAGCTCTTCTCCCACACCAAAGATGCTAGGAGTGAAGGCTATTGCTGGGTCTTATCTTTTCTACTAAGCACTTTCGTAGTCCCACAGAGCCTGGGGTCCTGGGCTTCTTTGCTTCCCTGGGAAAGCCAACGTTTGCCACCAGGCTGGTGTAGCTGCCCACAGCCTGGTTTCAATATGGCAAACGTTTGACTCCAAGTCACACCAGAAAGGGGCTAGGACTGAAAACTGTTGCTGGATTTCTCCTTCCATGCGAAGTGCTTCTGTTGCTAAACAAAGCTTTGGGTTGTGCCATTCAGTGTTTCACTATCTCATCCATGTTCACCTCCAATTTTGGTGGCTGCTGGTAGGAGCCGTCTCTCAAATGGAAACGGTCAAGCTCTTCTCCCACACCAAAGGGGCTAACCAAAGGTGCTAGAACTGAAGGCTGTTGGTGGGTCTTATCTTTTCTATGAAGCGCTTTTGTAGTCCCACAAAGCCTGGGGTTCTGGGCTTCTTTGCTTCCCTGGGAAGTCAACGTTTGCCTCCAGGCTTTTTCTGTTGCTGCCCAGAGACTGGCTCCAAAATGCCAAACGTTCAACTCCGACTCCCACAAAAAGGCACTAGGACTGAAAGCTGTTGCTGAGTATCCCATACCCTTGGAAGTGCTTCTATAGCCCCACAGATCTTTGGGTTCTGCGCTTCTGTGCTTCTCTAGGAAGCCAACGTTGGCTCTGCATTTTCTTTGCTACTCACTGCAGCCCAGCTCTGAAATGGTTAATGATTGGCTCCCTCACAAACATCAAAGGGACTAGGAATTAATACTTTTGTGGGGCCTGACCTTCCCTGGGAATAGCTTCTGACGCCCCACAAAGCCTGAGGTTTTGCGCTTCTTTGCTTCCCTTGGAAGCCAAAGTTTTCCTCCAGGTTTTTACTGTAGCTGCCTGGAGCCTGGCTCCAAAATGCCAAACATTCGACTCCAACTCCCACAAGAAAGACGCTAGGACTTAAAGCTATTGCGGAGTTTCACATTCCCTTCGAAGTGCTTCTATAGTCCCAGAAAGCCATGGGCTCTGCGTTTCTGTGCTTCGCTAGGAAGCCAACGTTGGCTCTACATTTTCTTTGCTGCTGGCCGTAGCCCAGCTCTGAAATGGTAAATGGCTGGCTCCTGCACAAACATCAAAGGGACTATGATTGAACACTGTTGTGGGACCTGACCTTCCCTGGGAAGCGCTACTGTAGGCCCACAAAGCCTGGGTTCTGTGCTTCTTTGCTTCCCTGGAAGACAACGTTTGCTTCTAGGCTTTTTCAGTAGCCACACAGAGCCTGGCTCCGAAATGACAAACATTCGACATTGACTCACACAAGAAACAGGTTTGAACTGAAAGCTGTTGGTGGGTTTCACCTTCTTCTGGAAGTCCATCCGTACCCAGCAAATCCTTGGGCTCTGCCGTTTTCTACTTCTCTAGTAAGTCCATGTTCGCCTCCGCTTTTCGTAGCTGCTGGTCAGAGCCGCCTCTCCAATGGAAACGATCTAGATATTCTCCCACACCAAAGACACTAGGAATGAAGGCTGTTGCTGGGCCTAATGTTTTTTAAGAAGTGCTTCTGTAGACCCACAAAGGCTTGGGCTCTGCGCTTCTGTGCTTCTCTAGGAAGCCATCGTTGGCTCCACATTTTCTTTGCTGCTGACTACAGCCCAGTTCCTATATACTAAAAGTCTGGCTCCTCCACAAACATCAAAGTGACTAGGATTGAATGTTGTTGTGGGGCCTGACCTTCCCTGGGAAGTGCTTCTGTAGCCCCACAAAGCCCGTGGTTCTGCGCTTCTTTGCTTCCTTTGGAAGCCAAGTTTTGCTGTCAGGCTTTTTCAGTAGCTGCCCAGAGTCGTGCTCCGAAATGGCAAGCATTCGACGTTGACTCGCACAAGAAACAAGTTTGGACTGAAAGTGGTTGCTGGGTTTCACCTTCTTTTGGAAGTGCTTCCGTTCTCAGCAAATACTTGGCCTCTGTCATTTTGTACTTCTCTACTCAGTCAATGTTCACCTCCATGTTTCTTGGTTGCTGGTCGGAGCCGTCTGTCAAATGGAAACCATCCAGGTATTCTCCCACACCAAAGGTGCTAGGACTGAAGGCTGTTGCTGGGCCTAATCTTTTCTAGGAAGTGCTTCAGTACACCCACAAAGGCTTGGGCTCTGTGCTTCTGTGCTTCTCTAGGAAGACAAAGTTGGCTCCCCACTTTATTTGCTATTGGCTGAAGCCCAGCTCCGAAATAGTAAAATGATGGCTCTTGCACCAACATCAAAGAAACTAGGATTGAAAGTATGTCCTGACCTTCCCTGGGAAGTGCTTCCATAGCTCAACAAAGCCTTGACCTCTTCCATTCCATGCTTCACTAGTAAGTTGATGTTCATCTCCTGGTTTCTTGACTGCTCATGGGAGCTGTCTGTCCAATGGAAACCATCTAGGTATTCTCCCACACCAAAGATGCTAGGACTGAAGGCTGTTACTAGGCCTAATCTTTTCTAGAAAGCGCTTCCATAGACTAACAAAGGCTTGGAGTCTGTGCTTCCTTAGGAAGCCAATGTTGAATCCAGGAATTTATGGTAGCTTCCCGGAGCCTGGCTCTGAAATGGCAAACGTTCGACTCCGACTCCCAGAAGAAAAGGGCTAGGACTGAAAGCTCTTGTGGAGTTTCACCTTCCCTTGGAAGTGCTTCTATGGCCCCACAAAGCCTTGGGATCTGTGCTTCTGTGATTCCCTAGGAAGCCAATGATGGCTCCACATTTTCTTTGCTGCTCTGAAGTAGTAAAAGGTTGGCTCCTGCACCAATGTCAAAGAGACTAGGATCGAAAGCTGTTGTGAGGCCTGACCTTCCCTGGGAAGTGCTTCTGTAGCCCCACAAAGCCTGTGGTTCTGTGCTTCTTTGCTTCCCTAGAAAGCCAACGTTTACCTCCAGGCTTGTATGGTAGCTTCCCAGACCTGGCTCTGAAATGCCAAACGTTCGACTCTGACTCCCACAAGAAAAAGACTGGGACTCAAAGCTCTTTCGGAGTTTCACTTTCTCTTGGAAGTGCTTCTATAGCCCCACAAAGCCATGGGCTCCGCGCTTCTGGGTTTTTCTACTAAGCCAACGTTTTCTCAGATTTTTCTTTGCTGCTGGCCGTAGCCTGGCTCTGCAAAGCTAAATGGCTTGCTCCTGCACCAACATCAAAGGGACTAGGATTGAATACTGCTGTGAGGCCTGACCTTCCCTGGGAAGTGCTTCTGAAACCCTACAAAGCCTGTGATTTTGCGCTTCTTTGCTTCCCTGAGAAGCTAAAGTTTTGCTCCAGGTTTTTATTGTAGCTGGCCAAAGCCTTGCTCTGAAACGGCAAACATTCAACTCCGACTTCCACAAGAAAGGGGCTAGGATTGAAAGCTGAGTATCATGGTCCCTTGGAAGTGCTTCTATAGCCCCACAAAGCCATGGGGTCTGCACTTCTGTGCTTCTCTAGGAAGCAAGCGTTGCCTCCATGCTTTTTAAGTAGCTGCCCAGAGCCTGGCTCTGAAATGGAAAATGTTCGACTTCGACTCCCACTCCCACAAGAAAGGGACTAGGACTGAAAGCCCTTGCAGAGTTTCACCTTCCCCTGGAAGTCCTTCTACAGCCCCACAGAGCCTTGGACTCTGCGCTACTGTGTTTTTCTAGGAAGCCAACACTGGCTCCGCATTTTCTTTGCTCCTGGCCGCAGCCCAGCTCCAAAGCAGTAAATGATTGGGTCCCGCGCCAGCATCAAAGGGACTAGGATCAAAAGCTGTTGTCAGGCCTGAACTTCTCTGGGAAGTGCTTCTGAAGCCCCACAAAGCCTGGGGTTCTGGGCTTCTTTGCTTCCTTGGTAAGGCAACGTTTGCCTCCAGGCTTTTATGGTAGCTGCCCGGAGCCTGGCTCCAAAATGCCAAATGTTCGACTCCGAATCCCACAAAAAGGCGCTAGGACTGAAAGCTGTTACTGAGTATCACAGTCCCTTGGAAGTGCTTCTATAGCCCCACAAAGCCATGGGCTCTGCACTTCTGTGCTTCTCTAGGAAGCAAGCGTTGCCTCCATGCTTTTTAAGTAGGTGCCCAGAGCCTGGCTCTGAAATGGAAAACGTTCAACTCCGACTCCCACAAGAAAGGGACTAGGACTGAAAGCCCTTGCAGAGTTTCACCTTCCCTTGGAAGTCCTTCTACAGCCCCACAAAACCATGGTCTCTGCACTTCTGTGTTCATCTACTAAGCCAATGCTCGCTCCAAATTTTCTTTGCTGCTGGCCGCAGCCCAACTGCAAAATGGTAAATGTCTTGCTTCTCCACTAATATCAAAAGGACTAGATTCGAACGCTGTTGTGGGGCCTGACCTTCCCTGGGAAGTGCTTCTGTATCCCAAGAAAGCCTTGACCTCTTCCATTCCATGCTTCACCAGTCAGTAGATATTCACCCCCTTGTTTTTTCGCTGCTGGTTTGAGCCATCTCTCAAATGGAAACTATCAAGGTATTCTCCAGCACCAAAGATGCTAGGACTGAAAGCTGTTCCTTGGTCTTATCTTTTCTAGGAAGCACTTCCGTAGACCCACAAAGCCTTGGGCTGTACAATTCTGCGCTTGGCTGGGCAGCAGACATTTTCCACCCTGTTTTTTCAGTTACTATCCAGAGCCTGGCTCTGAAACAGGAAAGGACCATGTCCTGCTGTAACACCAAAGGGACTAGGACTGCAAGCCGTCGTGGGGCCTCACCTTCTTTGGGAAGTGCTTCTGTAGCCTCACAAAGCCTTGGGCTCTGCACTTCTATGCTTCTCTGGGAAGCCAACTTTGGCTCCACATTTTCTTTGCTGCTGGCCAGAACTCAGCTCTGAAATACTTAAATGCTGGTTACTGCACCAGCATCAAAGGGACTAGGATTGAAAGCTGTTGTATGGCCTGACTTTCCCCAGGAAGTTCTTCTTTAGCCCACCAAAGCCTTGACCTCTTCCATTCCGTGCTTAGCTAGTCAGTTGAAGTTCGTCCCCTTCTTTCTTGGCTACTTGTTGGAGCCGTCTCTCAAATGGAAACCATCAAGGAATTCTGCCACACCAAAGATGCTAGGACCGAAGGCTTCTGTTGGGCCTTCTCTTTTCTAGAAACTGCATCCATAGACCCAGTAAGCCTTGAGCTCTACACTTCCCTTCTTGGCTGGGTAGCAGACATTTTCGCCCCTGTTTTTTCAGTTGCTGTCCGGAGCCCGGCTCTTAAACAGCAAAGGAACATATCCTGCACCAGCATCAGAGAGACTAGGATTGAACACTGTTGGGCCTGACCTTTCCTGGGAAGCATTTCTGTAGCCCCACAAATGCTATGAATCTGCACTTCTTTGCTTCCTTCAGAAGCCAAAGTTTGCCTCCAGGCTCTTTCAGTAGCTGCCCAGAGCCTTTCTTGGAAAAGCATTCGACGTTGACTCACACAAGAAAAAGTTTAGGACTGAAAGCTGTTGTTGGGTTTCACCTTCTCTTGGAAGTGCTTCTGTACCCAGCAAATCCTTGGACTCTGCCATATTGTACTTCTCTAGTCAGTCAATGTTCACCTCCATGTTTCTTGGCTGCTGGTTGGAGCCGTCTGTCAAATGGGAACGATCAAGGCATTCTCCCACACCAAAGAGGCTAGGACTGAATGCTGTTGCTGAGTTTCACCTTCCCTTGGAAGTACTACTATAGCCCCATAAAGCCTTGGGCTCTGCACTTCTTTGTTTCTCTAGGAAGCCAACATTAGCTCCACATTTTCTTTGCTGCTGGTCTCTGCCCAGCTCCGAAATGGTAAATTATTGGCTCCTGCACCAACATCAAAGGGACTATGATTGAACTTCCCTGGGAAGTGCTTCTGTAGCCCACAAAGCCTGTGTTTCTGCACTTCTGTGCTTCCTTAGGAAGCCAACATTGCTACCAGGCCTTTATGATAGGTGCCTGGAACCTGGCTCTGAAATGCCAAACGTTCAACTCCGACTCCCACAGAAAGAGATGGTTGAAGAAAAGAAGATATTACACTCATAATGTAGACACATCCATTTCTTCATACTCAGACATGACTCCTGTAGTTTTTTTCTAGACCTAATTAGATTTTAAATGAGATTCCAGTACTTATAATAGCTTATTCTGATGGTTCTTTTTATATCATGCAGGCACTGAATATTCATTGTGTTCATATGATTAAGTACCAAATCAATAGATATGACTAGTGGACCTGTTAGAATTTATGCTTTGCCTTATAAATACAAAGAATGAAGTCATATCTGATGTAGAGTTCAGCCTCCCTCTTTGAAATGTTGCTGTGACTGACATGGCTGGTGATCACAATGAAAATGGGCGAGAATGAGTAATTTAATGAAATTTCTACATTTAGGATTAAATTAATCAAAAGGGACTGTTACAATACGAGATGAGTTTCCAAGGTTTTATCATGGAAAAAGAACAGTGTGACTTGAAACAAATGGAGAGGGTTACTGCTCTTAAAGCAGCAAATCCTGGAATCTGTGCCCCGGCACCTGGGTAGCAGGGAGGAAAAGACCAGGAAAGGACCTGATACAGACTCCAGTGAAGAGTTTTTACAAAAAACAAGTTAATAGAGAAAGGAGAAAAAGAGTCTCTTTCCAATAAATGTTTTTCATTTCTCTATCACACATGACAGTCGCTGGCTCCAACTGTGATGCAGATGCTAACCACCAGAATCACAAAGCACTCTCTGTGAGCCAGAGCCGCTCTCTGGTCCTTCCCTGCAAGTCTCCACTACTGATATTGCTTCATCTCTCTATCACCAAAATCACAGTGCTAAAAGAGGGAAGAGACTTGACCAAAACATTTCTAACCTCAGCAGTGTTGAGTGGAGGCATCGGCTGATGCAGGTGGTGTACAGCCAGGCATTGCATGGGCCTCAGACAGCAAGACATCAATATATCACCAATGTGCTTGGACTTAAAAACTCTTCCGTTTCCCTCCTAGATGACCCACAAGTGACTGCAGCCCCCTTGTTATTACCAGCCTCTTCCTTCACAAATGAACGAGATCCCTCTGGTTAGCAAATACTGCCTGAGCTAATGAGGCTGTCCTGCAGCAGAGTTAATTAGCTTGGGTTTAGCACTGCTGGCTGTGTTGCCTCCAGCTTCCAATCCACCCATTTGTATTAAGCTTTAGATGTGCACTTGCAGTTCAGGAACAAAATGTCAATGATTATAATTAACACACTGAAATTACTGCTCTTGTTCAAAGTCAGGTGATTTTTAACTAAAGGACTACATCAAAGTAACTACAGCAAATTTTATGTTAGCTCTGGAGAAGGGACATGGGACAAGAAGGAAATGCAAGTGTTATGTCCATGTTAATCTAGACAAGATTTAGTTGCCCTGGGTTGCTTTTAAGTATGCATTTTCCTTGTCTACAGACTACAACTACAACGTCTGTCATCTCTACTCCCATTGAGGCTTCAGCAGTGTGAGACCTTTACTTTTTTCACCCAGTTGGGATCTTAGATTCCACCTGACAATTTTTCATGCCTGTTTTCCTTTGACTAAAATATTCTGAATTTTGTTTTCAAATACAATTGGAACAAGCAAGTGCATTCCAAGACTTTTGAGAAATAAATTGTCTCATGTTTGCACAATACCCTGCAGAACCTGGACCTGATCTACAAATCAGATCATTATAGCATGACTCACCACACAGGAATAAATGCACTTTAAGGTGGCTTGATTGGGAAAACCAGATTAAAATAAGCAGTCTGGATTTTTGTTGAATGCCAAAGGACAGTCAAGCAGAGAGGGGAAAACGACACAGGAAATCTTGTCAAACACACGCTTTAAATCACTTGCAGAAAGTTATCTAAAGTATTATTGCAAACCTGTGGAGAAGATTTACATGGCCTCAAATGAGATAGGTACCTCAGAGGAAACATTCTGGAATATTTTTCATTACTTCACTGACACTGGTCGCCATTAAATACAATCCCAAATACTGTGAGTCAGCACTCTCAAGAGTCTCCTATGTCTTGCACTGCTTGACAGGCACAACCTGTGCTGTAGCTAATTCTTGAGTTTCCAATCTTTCTGCAAGGAGCATAGAGGAACGTGTTGTCTCTGATTTCAGCCATTTCTCCTGTTCAAAAGTCAAGCTAACGCTAGAAGAACTGCTATTGCTCGAGAAGCTGCCACACATGCAGAGTAGCACCCCAAGATCCACTACATGCAGCAGTGAACCAGTCTCACCCTGTGATCCCAGTAGTATCGTGTGCACAATTCAACAGCTTGCTTTAAAATCAAGAGCAGAACTTTTCAACAAGCTACCAATGAGTCATGCATACCTATAGTGGAGTTTATTAACTAAGCTTATGTGGCTGACTGCCTTATTTAAAACCATTAAGGCATCTGTCTGTCATATAACAATCTCATTCAAGTGCTATGGCCAAGTTTTCTGGTAACACTTCTTCATGCTTGTGCAGGGATGTGTTTGCTGGGACTCCAGCTGGTCAGCAACATGTTCCCCTGCACCTCACCCAGTCACATACAGGATCATGAAGCCTAGATGCATAAAACTCTGCCTTCACTTTGGTTCATCTCTCCTTTAGAATAGCCCTTAAGAGCCATTGCAGGATGAATATGATAGGGATGAAATTAATTTCTTCCACAAGGCAGTGATATGAGACAAGTATATAACAGATTTTTTACAGAAATTGAGGACCAAATCAGACTCTGTTTGGCAACTGAAGGAGGTGTACTTCTCTGAAAGATGAAATTCCCAGGTTTTCTGTGGAAAAGTAACACCTCTTCCAAAGGGCAGAACCAGGACAGCCCAAACAATGCAGCCAGTACTGCAGTATCCCAAATATGACATTAAGCCTGGGATTCCCAATATACTTTACTCCTACACTGCTGCTATCTGCAGTAGCAACAGCCTTGCATATGTTCTGGATGACAAGGCATTAGGTGTCTTCACCACCATCCTCCCCCACTTCACTGGGACACACATATCACTACCAAAAGAGGCTGCCCTCATTTCAGCAGTAACATAGGCAATGTCACTGACATCAGGACCCAGGTGGACGCTCAACACCCATCGCACCAGGGCCTGCCTGGGACTCAATTTTCCCCAGGATGAAGGAAGGCAAAATGAAGGGAAAATGTGCACCTCCTCAATACCCAGTGTCTTGTGGGCTTAGTTACTACTTGGAGCACAACTCTTGTCATTACAGTTTAATAAAATATGACATCTCTATCTCCAGATCCTCAATACTCCAGCATTGCTCTATGACACTACTGCTCTCTGCAATAGCTGTAGAAAATGCTTTTGTCCTCAAAAAAGCCTATGGGATCAGTCTGGCTATCATGTCTGGAATTGTCCTTCCCTTTCATTTTGCAGCCCCTCATTCCTAGAGGATTTTTCCTTGATTTGTTCCATGAATCCCATGTGGGATTTCACAGCACATGCAATCCTCCTGTGTTCTCTGTCAGCCAAGACCCATCTCTGGACTGTTCCTCAAATGCAGTGCCTCTTCCAAATGGAGTTTTAATTAATCTGGGATCGAGCAACCCTGGCCATCTGCTGCCATCATATGATGGATGAGACACCACACCATAAGTGATCATTTCTCTGGTGCCCCCTAAGGAAAGATGAGGGGCCAAACTGCACAGTCCTCCCTCAGAATTGCCCTGCAGGTTTCACCGCTCCATCTGGATACTTTTCACAGTTCCAGTATTTCTGCAAAATGACAGCCAATTAGTGCAGAATTTGAGGTCTGCTCCGTTTCGTGTGTGCCAATACAATAGAAAAGTTTTGCTTTTATCGATGAATCTGACACCTCAGGCAGGATAGTAATTACATTAAAAATCCTGTTCCAGCTCCCACTGATGCATCTATTTCTGGAAGATGCTTCATCTTGTTGTTTAATTCCCTGTCTCTAGATAAGTTAGAGTGTGAAATTTTAATTACATAAGCTACTTTTACCTACAGATCTGCACTGTGTCTCTCTAGCAGATGAAAACCAGTGCAATTTCATTTTCTCCTCAACTTGTATCAGCTAAGAATCTGTCCTTTTAATACTATCTTAAATTATGCTTTCATCACCTATTAACTTTCATGCTGCATTCAGATTGCTCCTGCTGTCAGACACCTTGGGGATGATGAGTTAACTGGAATCCTGTGAGTTACCTCTTCTAGAAGAAATGAAAATTGGAAATCATCAGGAGGAAGATCATGCAAGCAGAGGGTTAGGGGGAGGGAAGGTGATGGGGAGAAGTGACAACATTGTTAGAACAAACAAGAAGCCCAAGAGTACTGTCAACTACCATAGGAAGAATTAAACAAGAGTGTCTGAGGTGGGATTAGATACCGTAAATTTTTCTTCAGACTTTTGTGGTCCCATATTAAATTTATCATGGCCTGGTTATGACTTTGAGCAATGAGACTATTAAATACATCAAGCTGTGGGGCAATAGAAGCAGCTTATGCACTTGGGTCCTAGTGGGTCAAAGAATTTCCTTTTAAGTCTGGCAGGGTTTTCTAATTACTTTTTCTGAGTCTGTCACTTGTGTTTTGGGAAATTAGCAATTTAAGACAGGAGTTTGTATTCCCAGACTAGGCTGAATTAGTTTCCAGTAACTCTGATGTTTGCCAGGTTTAAATTTAATGACATTATGTCTTGCACAGGGAAAATCTTCCTGTCTTTTGCAATGTGCTAATTATAAATAGGATGTCTCAAGTGACATTTACCTCTATTGTTATATTTCACAAAGTATTTCCCTGAAAAGCTATAGACCTGGCTCATGTTCCCAGCTCTGCTGTTGATTTGCATGGTCCTCACTTACCCATGGGGTATCTTTAGACCACGATATCTTTGGGACATGTAGCAACACCTCTGGGGGTTTGCAAAAACCCTACTGAGAGCCTAGGCTGGAGCCTGTGCTGTGGGCACTGCATTAGTGTGCTCTGTCTGTTACACACTGGCTATCTACCCTTCCTCCCACCAGAGATCACTTTTTTCC
>NW_010190151.1:15348-16361 GCF_000695765.1 Mesitornis unicolor
ATTCCAAATTCCTCAATATTCATGCTAGAAACATGCAAGAGTGGTGTAACTGGAGCAATAACAAACTTCAGGACAAGCAGGGAATCACTGCCAGATCCCCAAAAAAGTAGCCCAAGAACCTGCATGAGCTTCATGGAGGTGCCAATATGTTATCTCTCATATCCCAGCACAGTGTCCAGGATCCCAGATTACCACTCTGCAAAGATCAGTTTTCAGGAGCAAGCTCCAGTCTCACTAGCTTGGCCAGGGTGCATCACCAGGGCTTTGGGATCAGCTAAGTTTTTCAGGCTCCCTTGGAAGCCAATGGGGACAAACATGAGGGCTGAATGGCCCTCCAGAAGAGCTGGTTTCTTCCTGCAGCCTACCAAGGAAACTAGATTTTAGCTAAAGTTGGACAAGATGAATACCAACCCATTTGCCCAATGCATCCTTGCTGGAGCAGAGTGACTTTTTAACTCAGGTCTGTTCTTTATCTGCATGTGAGTGTGACGAGCGTGGTGGCAGAAAGTACATTTACTGGAGACAGCGACAGCTCCTAAACCACTGTTTTACCTGCTTTGACTTTTGCTTTCTGGGAATCTTCTTTGGGGCTGCAGAATAGACTGGCTGCTGAGCCATGACCAGAAATAGGGCACTTATCTCAGCAAGGCTGCTCTCACCTTTTTTTGGAGCTGAGCCCTGAGGCCAGCACAGCATCTCCCTTTCGATAGGTGAGTTTTCTTATCAAAATGCTTTGCCCCAAGAAGTTCCAGAAATTTCATTTCAATTTGATTTAGACATGGCACTTTCTCCTTTTTGAATGTGAAAAGTTTGATGGGGGTTTTGTGGTGGTGCTTCTTCAGCTGAGCTGCATTGGAGAGGAAAAATAAATAAGCCTCATCCACAAAAACATGCTGCACTCCCTTTCATCCTACTACAGGCTTTCAGCAAGCAGGTGAGTGCAAAAGGGGATTAAAGAGTACAGCACGGGTGAGATGAGTTCCAGGTTCAGGAAGGGCAGGTCCTGCCAATCC
>NW_010190152.1:0-9930 GCF_000695765.1 Mesitornis unicolor
GTTCTGGAGATCCTGGCTCTCTCTCTCTCTTATTTTTTTGGGATGAGCCTGCAATGGGGCTTAAGCTTAAGTTGTGGTCAGGGCCGGCCAAGCCCAGCCAGGCAAGGCTGGGGCCACGCCACGCCACCCACACCTGAGGCTGCACTGGTTAGGGCCGGTGCCAGAAAGAGGCATGCCCTGCACCCCCCTTAAATCCATGAATTCGCAGGGGCACTGATTGGCTTGGCCCTGGTCAGAGGTGGGGCTGACAAAGGCAAAGGGCGAGCTTTTCAGGCAGCTTCTTAAAGGGCCATCTCCATAGCCCTTCCCCCGTTACCAAAGACACAACCAAAAACCTCTCACAGAAAACCCAATACGGTTGCTGTCTTACTTTAAAGGCATTGCACATGCTCCCTAGACAGTTCTGCTTCCACCTGTGCTCAAAAGTTTTGACATCTTGAGAGCTGAGCAGTCCACCGTTGATTTTATGGATGACTAGCAGAGGTCAGAGGGTTTCTGCATTAGCAATCTCTGTAGCAAGGAACTGCTCCCCATTCTTTTTCTTCTCTAATGAGCTAAGAGGAATCCTGCACAGCCTCAGGCCTTTATCCTAGCCGAACACAACTTAAATAAATAGATGCTTTCTTTGGCTCCAGCAAAGTGTGTAGAGACCTCTTCTTATTCTAAACCAGTTTCCATCTCAATGGTTCAGGCTTCCCCAAGCAGATATCTTGATGCACTGTCTCACAGAGAAATTAAATGCTCATCTGTTTTCAGCCTTCCTAAATGATTTACTGCTCACATAGCTATAGTCTTCATAATTTGCATTGTTCTACTATTTAACAAGTGTGGGGATGGCATCTTGTTTACACATCATCTTTGTGCTAGAAGATTCACAGCCACATTTATTTTCATGGGCTGAAATATGGCGCTTAACAGGGAGGGCTAAAACCACCCCTGAGCCTCAGCTGCTTCCATTTTGGCTAGGCCCAAGCAGCTCCGGATTGAGCCCGCTTGCCCTATGCAGCTTTCTGTGCAGCTCCCAAGTCGTTCTAGATTGTATCCCTCTTCACAGGGAATCAAAATGTGTGGTATAGATCCTGCATTTTATATTCCAAGGACTAAGAGCCTAAAAGTTAGACACCACAGTTTGATTTTAGGACATTGTTTCATTTTCCCTTTCCTTTCATTTCTGATGAAGTAGTCCTGTGGAGACGCACTGTCTAAACAACTAAAGAGGAGAATGTTTCATGGCTTTTCCTTGTCAATTGAGACTGTTACTTACTAGGAACTTTCTTATTCTCTGCATTGGTTTCTTAAGCCAAATTTCTTATCCATCCTATTTTCTTATGCAAAAGTCTTATACAAAAGCAGGTAATTTTTTTTCCAGAGGTTTATTGTTTCAGGAAAAAATACTATCTACTCCACACATCATGGAATTTCCTTTCTAACCGCAGGTACAAAACCATGGTAAAAGTCCTTAAGAATAGAAAGTAAAGCAATCACAAATGAAGGTTACTTTGGAAGACTCAGACTAAATTATTTGATGTATTTTCAACCCTTGGCCTCTGAACACTCATTTATAGTGCTCTTTAGAACAAACTCAAGCACAAAAACAGAATAATACAATTTTAAACCTGTAAGAAAAATCAATCAAAAAGAGGAGTAAATCTTATTTCAATTGCAATTTCTTGCTTATTGTTTCTATTACAGAACCACTGTGAGGTAATTTTAAAAAATCCACCTGCTGAGAATCACTTTGGAATAGTTTTACACATGTCAAGTACTGTTCACTTTCTCTTGCTAGAGAAACAACTTCTGCTGTTCACAAAGCTTAGATGTTTGGGTAGCTTACACGCAGATGGAAGAGGATATCACTTCCAGGTATCCTCTAGAGAATGAAAAATACTTTCATAATACCAAGTAAACAACCAAGCCATACATTAATAATGTGCTTAAGTGCCGAAACCTGTTTGCCAGTGTGCCATCTCCTCAGTAGAACTGTGCGATGACAGCTTCCTGAATTCCTGGGATACTTTCTAAACAATGTGAGTATGAATATTTTAAAAGTGCTCAGTGAATCACCATCTCTGATTACATGAGATCAATTGCAAGATACATCTAAACAGACTGCCTTACTATTTATAACTTACACAAACTTTTTGTGATTAGAATTTGAAAGGAAAACCTTGAAAACAAGCAGTTCTGCAAAATCCCCAAATACTGGGAGTCTATTTTGCTGTTGTGCATACTAGCCTGCTTAGCCTTCAGTAGCAGCCCCAGGAATATCACCTCAGCACAGGAACAGAAATGGGAAAGGCAGGCTTTGCATCCTACTTCTGGCTGCAGTGTTCATGTGCTGTTCTGTAAACACTGTGAGGAGGCAGACACAGAACCTGCAACATACTGAAGCATTTTTTGGACTAGATAATCCTTGTGGTCCCTTCCAACCTGGTATTCTATGATTTACACAAGTACAACTTGCACAAATACAATTTAGAAAAACCTTCAGATCCATGGATTATCTTATTAATATTTTCTTACTCATCCTTTACTAGTGCTTTATAGTTCCAAATCTCTCTTAGAGATCTAAACCAGATTTTTGCAGCCTTGAAATGAAGTGGACATTGATGTCAGGAAACAGCTCCAGAGACAGAGTTAGCTGGAATAAATTAACATGTCTTTTAACTTCAACAAAACTATATAATATATATTTACATCTGTTGACATGCTATTGTAGAACTCTTTCCTCACCCTTTCCCAGTATTTTCCTTTTTTAAAATACTAACTGAACCTTCTTGAAAATGTACACAAATTAACTCTACATGGTGCCTTCCTTTCCACCAAGCTGGCTGTTCTCACCTTTTCCTTTGCAGCCAGAAACAATAACTCATTCATATTTTCACAATCAACTCTTGCTGTTTTATCCAGGCTAACTGACAGCAGAAATATCAGCCTGATTGTACAACTGGGTAAACTGACAATAGAGAGTGTGAGATTTGGGTCTAGCAAGAAAGAGTGAGGTGACAGGGCTCTGGGATACCAGAGAAAGATGGGATGTATAAAAGTTCTGGCATGAACTCTACAGGAACCTTTTTCTTTTCTGCTTTGGACTTTACTTAAAGGAATTTAAATGTTCACTATGACCATGAAGTAAGTGTGCTAACCATCAGGCTGAAAAACCTCTTGCTGTGTCCCAGCCCCAGTGCAAGTAATTCTTCCCCCCTCAACAGGCTACTGTATTTTAATGAACTTCTTCCCATTACTATTATTCATACCTCCTCAAGTCACTTTCTGCAATTCCTCCTGTCAGCTTAATGCTGATGTTTTCAAAATATCTGTAGACATTGCATTGATGTGCCATATAATAGACTTCCTACCCAAAACATCTCCATTTAGATCTGTCATTTCTCCAAAACACAGGATATGAATATATTTGCCAAGCTTCATCACTGCTGGCTTGTCCTGGTTTACCTGGACAGAATTTTAGAGTCAGTTTTCTCTTGAGGAAAAAAGCAATTTTGTAAGAACTGCAACAATCTATTTCATGGGAATAAAGTTGATAAAAACTTTGTTATAGCTTTTCAGCCAACTCTGTAGGCTACCATAGTGGTCAAGGTCTTCGACAGTCTTGCGTAACCAAGTGCAGAACTTGTGAGGAGCGAAAGCCAGGGCAGATGACCAAAGCTGGCCAACAGACTTATCCTATACCATAAACATCACACTCACTATAAACTGAGGAGTTTGCTGGGGACAGTCCCTCTCTGCCTCTTCCTCCTGCTCCTTTTTCTTCCTTTTCCAATAGCTGACACCTCAAGAGGGACTTGTTTACTGTCCTAATTCCAAGGTCTATTTCCCCACAATATTTGCTGAGTATAACTCTGTGTACTTTATATTACATTGTAAGCAATATTAGCTTTCATTATTATTATTAGTTTATTAAATATATTTCTATTTCAACCCACTAATCTCCCTTCCTTTTCCCACTCTCTGGGTGTGGAGGAGGCATCGGGTGATAGAGCAACTGTACAAATCATGACATGGCTACATGCTGCAGTCCTGGTGCTCAGGAACACTTTCCTCTGAAGCCTAACAGGAGCTTTTCCTATGTAAAAAGTTCTTAATTGGGCCATTTGTGAATTAAAATGGCCAGTAGTACACCTTTTAAAACCCCACTTATAATAATTGCTTCTTGGTACTAGCCCAGTTGAAATCAATATGATAGCAACTAATTTAATTTGTATTGAAGTAAAAACTGCCTTTCATTTGTCTGTGATAAAAATCTTCTGGATAGACCACATTTTTTTCCATCAAAATGATCCACATCTGAATTATGACTGCCATCTACGTGATCATATAATGAACCCACTGCATATTGCAGGCTCACTGAGCCTTGCTTAACAGTCACCTCGTTAATGCTGCCTTTACAGTAGACACAAATGCTGCATAATGCACAGAGAAAATGGTGTCTTAAAGTTAACACGAATCTCCAGGCCAAAACTGACACAGAACCACGCTCTGAAGTAGGTGACATTTCCTCCAGAAGTCCTTCAAGAACTTCATGCAAAAGGGAGGTCCAGAGCAGGAAAGGGAAGTTCCTTTCCAGGTAAAGAAGGTCCCTGAGGTTCTCAGGAGCATAATGCTCCTGACAAATATTTTCATGATCACCACTTTCACTAATGTCATAAAGACCTTTGCCAAACTTAAGAATAAAAAAGCTGTGGATGTGGCTGTATTTTCTAAGGATTTATCTTCCAAGAGCTGAAATGGTGATGATAATCTCAGCAGAACATCGAAATAGTAACCCCTGAGGTTGCTGCAGCCAGTGAAAATGTAATCAGCAGTCTCCAAGCACCATATATTTCTGTTACATAGTAGTTTCTTTACCACATTACTTGGTATGGAAAATGTTCCAGTTCTGAGAGGGGAAAAATTAACTACCAGATCATTTCCAGTTGGTAGCAGCTTGTTTGCAAGAAACCCATACCAGAAGGCTCATATCAATTGGTTTGAGGCATGAGCATCAATAAATGTTAATATTTCTATTTCAAATAATATGCACTTTTCTAAGGTCAACACCAGCAGCACTTTGTCTTAAAAACTGAAATAACATTCTTATAGTTATTTAAAGCATGCCTTTTGGAGACAAAAACACAAACAGTTCCTAGGGAGAGAGTAAGGTAAGAAAATGGATTGCTATCATGGAGCTAATACGTCACATTCACATTCATTTCACAGCTCTTTCATTTCTATCCCTAAGGGAAAAATGTATTGTGACATAGAGTTATGAACATGTGCTTTTAATAAACTTTAATCTCTCAGAACTGCTGGGATGGAGCTTTACATTTTAAGGCTTTATGAGGCATTGTCAGAGAGGACGTGGTGAGGAGAAGGTTTGACTGAGGGCAGCCTGTGAAAGTAAACTGCCCTGTGACCCCATCCAGCAAAGAAAATTACAGTTTAATTTGCTTTTGGAATATTTAAATTTATACCAACTGTATGAGAATAGGATACATTCCATTTCCACTCCACTATGGACCAGTCCTAAACCTCTGAGGTGTATCTGCCAAGAGATGTTAGACACTTGCACCTATAGACAGTATTTGAACAGGAAATGGATGCCTATATCCCTTAAGGCACTTTTGCAATTCTCGGTTGTAAAAAGTTATGTCTTTAATCATTCTCAGCTCAATTTTATCTTTCCCCAGTTTTCAAACTTCTGCAGTCAAGGACTGTGATTGAAGCAGATGCTTATAGGATAAGTACCACAAAGATGGCATGTAGCCAGAGTGGACGTCCACCAGTCACCCTAACTCCTTCTTAACCAATTACTTACCCTTTAAAGTGGAGAACAGCAGAAAAAAAAACCCCATTCTGTAATATTATATTTTCTTTCGCTCTAGTCAAACAGGTTTCATAAGCCAGTTATGAAACAGCCAGGAACTGAGATTTTCAATGGAGTTTAGCAGAGTTAAGTGAGTAAAAAGTGGATTTTGATTTTGAAAAGAAAAAAGCCCACATTTCGTTAACATTTTTCATGTATCTCAATTCTTGTTCATTACTGAGCTCTCCCAAATTAATCTGTAAACTTGTAGTATTATTCAGCTCAGTAAAAATCTCCTTGGAACTGCAGGTAATTCCCAATCAACTCCTGCGTATTTCTTTGCCTGTATTTCTGTACATGAAGCCAAAAATATTACATATAATTTCACTTTAATACTTCAGTGCCTTCATAGATACTCTACTTTTTTTAGGTTGACACTAGCAGCATTTTGTCTTTAAAACTGAAATAACATTCTTAGAGTTATTTAAAGCACACATTTTGGAGATAAAATCACAAACAGTTCCTAGGGAGACAGTAAGGTAATTCAGTTTTCCAGTCACAAAAAAATAGGGGTTATTTATTTTATCCCCTTCCCAGATGCATAAATTTATTTAAGTCATTCTGACACATCCATGTCTAATGTGTTCTTAAATATCTCCCACACTAGGGATTGTACAGCTTTTCCAGGCAACCCATTTTCATGCTTTCTGCTACAAATGGTTTCTAATAAATAACTTCAAATGTTTGAGTTTTTTTTCTGAAATTCAAGCTCATTGCTTCTTACCCAGTTAATCATGGACAAAGAAAACAGATTAAATTACATGAAATTATATGAAATTATGTTACAGGCTATTTATCCCAGACCACCTCTGGTGCATTTCTTTCTTTATCATGAGTTTTTACCCTGTAATTGTCTATAGCAAATACTTTTTTTCTTTACATTACAGATTTTAACATAACGTTCAGCTTCAGTTTTGAGGATTCTGCTAAGCACTGAGGAAAAAAAATGTATCTTTTTGTACCACATAGGGATATATGTATTTAAGTAAAGTAATGGTAGACTAAAGCCAAAAATGTTATTAAATTAAACTCAGTATATAAGAACTGAAAGCATAACTGAAGAAGGTTGTAAGACGTTCTTTGGAAATGGCTGTGCTATATAATGATGTCCCTTCAAGTAAAGGAAATATTAGTAATTATAATGCACCTATAAAGCTTCATTTCCTGTAAACACTCATAGCTCAGATTTGGGGTTTTTGGTGAGGAAGACATCTGTTGTCATCGTTTGAACTACAAGCCATCTGCTTTTTTTACCTGGGTTCATGGCACAACCACAGTGATTGACAAACTAGTTTCATTTGGAGATGGCCAGATAGGAGATGGGATAACATGTCACCACTGGCGAGTTTGCTTCCCAACAGACTGTGCACAACAGCGTGTGTCCCAGCTTTGGCACAGTGCTGCGGCTCTTTCCCATCGTGTGCCTCGATGCATCATCTATACCCCCCAGCATGTGACAGATCATGTGACAGACCATGACTGTGCCACCCACTGGAAATGAAGATATACCTGCGGACTGCAGTACATTTAATCTGGGCAGGGGCTATCGACAGAACCGCACATCACAAGAAATTCTGTAACATCACAGAAACAGCTAAATCTGCCTTTAAACTCTGCATCTTCTATATTATTACAATAGCATAGTCAATGTAAGATTACTCTCTTATTGGAGTTGCATATTAAATCTCTGCAGTACGTTCTGTCAAGTTTACATTACATGTAGAATTAGTGTTAATATTAGCATAACAAATACTAAACACATTAAATGACATTTATTATAAAAAGATAAAAATTTGAAAAAGAAGAGTATTCTATCAAACTGAATTCCAGCTTTTACAAAAGCATTGTAAGAAAGGGCATGTAACAGCATCCACTAATGCTAAAATTCTTCAGTTTTATATTATTTAAAGTCCATTTACAACTATTCAACATTTCTCAAAATCACAAGGATTTTCCATAAAGCCTTCCTAAGGCATAAATCTGTCCCAGACTGACTTTTTAAGAACTCAGGCAAAATTCCTCAGGCATTTATAACATAGCTGAAGCAAATAATGGTTGCCTGTCCCCTCACATCCCAAAGATTAAAAAAAAATGCTGACTTCATATGAAATGCCTACTTATTCTTACCTTGTTGAAAGAAGACTTGAAAGAAGCTTGTCCTTTCTGTCACAACCATCTTTTTTCTATCTCCTTGAATAGGGCAGGGTCAGCATATCTGTGTTAGGACAGAACAAAGAGCAAATACACAGACTGGACTGAAAGCTCAGAAGACTATCTGAAGGCTACAGTTTAAAAGGCAGGGAGACTAGAAGTGTCATTAAAAGTTCTTAGTGGGCTGGTTTGCATACTCTTCATGAGGAAAAAGGGACTAATAAGTGGAGTCTGCCAAAAAGGATTCATTGTGAGGCAGGATGGAAAGATGGTGCAGAAGGAATCCACAGCTTCAAGGACACAGGCAGAACATTTTTTATTCATTGTACAAATTCCCTTCACAGCTTGTAATTTAACCCAGCTTCCACCCTCAGTGCTAGCAAATATCTGTGAAACCTAAGAGTAAAGTGTCCTCAGTCCTGGAATTGCTGCAGGTCCAGTGTAATCCCCAACAGTGATGCAAATAGCGCAGGCCTGTAAGGGAGAGTCAAAAGTTCTCACTGTGTGCAGTGCTTGGACCCTGAGGGTCTGAAAGTTTCACTCTGGTGTGGCTTTATTTTTTCAGTTTGTTCTTGAAAAGGTTATAAGAAACCCATAAAATATGTTTTAAAAAGTTATTAACGTTGCAACACAAAACCCTAAACCAGTAGGTACTATTAAGACTAAGGCTGCCTTTAAAATCTGCATCTTCTATATTATTACAATAGCATAGTCAATGTAAGAATACACAGTTATTGGGGATTGCATATTAAATCTCTGCAGTACGTTCTGTCATAAAACATGGCTAACAGCTATTCATCTTGAAGGAGCATTCTGAAATAGTTACAGCAAAAGAAGAACTTGGAAAATGTAGTTACAGGTACCATAGAGGTCTAAAGGAAATTAATCATTTGTCTTCAGACAAATGTCTTTTGAGTATTTGATTTGCTTTCTACATAACAATGGTTTTCTGTATTTGTGTGTAAAGCAGTAAGCAAATGGTAAACAAGGGTTTTTTTCAGCCATGTTTGCCAGTCTTACTAATTAGTTATGAATAATTGCAGAAAAGTTTCTGTTTCCATCACCTAAAAGAAATTAGCTAAGTCATAGCAAAGCATTTTCAACATCTTACATGACTTAAATGACTCCTCACAAACAAGGCGTGAGATGCACATTATACAGGGTACTTCAACCTCAGTTTTGGTTGTGCAAACTATCTGGCAAATATTTGTTAATAGCTGATATTTTGTAACATTCAGAACCTGTTTACAAGCAATTTACTTACAGGAAAAAGGACTACTTTTGGGGATTCATTTGCAAAGAGTATTTTGGGAAGATCTATCCAGTACTAGCATAGCTGTAACAGACATTTAAGAAGTCCCACAAATGGAGACACCTGACAGAAGCAGTGTATGAAGCAAAGAAAGGTAACTGAGAGGAAAGAGAATAAAAAGTGCAAGACAGCAAAGCTCAATGTGTTTCAAGAGCCTTTCTCATGGCTACTGGTTCTAATAACAGCAACCAAATGGCTGCAACAGGTTCATTTGACCACTGATTACTTCAGTAGGGTATTGGTTTAACTATATTCCACACCAAAATGTTTGACATTAATTTCTGCGAAGATTCTAACAGACTGATTTAAAAGACTCTCATGTGGTGTCTTCATGCTACAAGCTTATCTCTTTTGATTCTCAGAATATTAATTAGCAGCTGCATCTAGTAAGTATTACTGAAATCAAGTTTGGAACTGCTAGACAGCATGAATAACTGTTTTGAATTATTTGCTTGGGCTTTACAGATCAGCTTTTATTCACTGCAATCAACTGTGCAGTCACTATGATCCATGTCTGCTGTATGTAAAGGGGAAAGTATGAAGTGTTTTTAGTGCAATACACATTAATGTTCCTATATTTGAATTTTACAGAGGATTCAGCAGG
>NW_010190152.1:9961-13373 GCF_000695765.1 Mesitornis unicolor
CAAAGTATTCTGCAATCAAAACACGTTCCTCTAAATACTAGTGATCTTTTAAACCATACATGTCAGACTTTCCAAAGCCAAGTAATCACTTAATCCCTTTCTCTGTACTAGTTTAGCACACGCTGTCTGATACTGTCCTGTTTGCAAAAATGAATCTGAATGAATATGAGCACTAGCTGTATCCATTACAGCTTTGGGGTTGAAACTGAAACTGAAATAAATCATAAGCTTCGACATAAGGAAGCAAACATAATGCAGCCTTCCAGTCACCTTATAAAAATAAAGTCGTGGAATTAGATTATAATCCACATAAGATTTGTTCTACCCTGATTCACAGGAGAATGATATACAATGTATTTATGCTCCAAGAGATTCGGACTAAGACAGTAAGTCTCTGTTTCAATTTGGGTTTAGCATCACCAAACATAAAGGCTTTGAAATCAGACCTTAGAGATAGGATATTAGTTTATCAAAACTAATAAGCTTTTTAAGATTAGTCTTTGTCTGTGCAGTCAATAGCTTTTTCTTTTTTGTTCTTTGAAGAAATGAAAAGCCTAAATCTAACCCATTTCAATAAATACTTGTACAACAGTTGCACCTACATACATGGCCACTAATTTGGACAAGAGTTGGTGTCTATGTCTAAAGAACCTCAATATCCAAATGGTTTGCCGAAACAGTCATTATGTGATTAGCACAGACCAGAGACTACTGAGAACGTGAAACCCACATACTTTACAGCACACAGAAGCATTTGAAACACAAAGGAAAGAAAACACAACTAAATACAACTCAAGTCTTGCAAGTCTGAGAAAAAATTCAAAGAATGTGGAAATTCCCACTAGGAAAAACAGAACGTGCATAATCAAAAAAATGCTGAATATCAGCTCTGTGAAAAATGAGAAAAAAGGGAAAGGTATTTTATGGGGAAGGAGAGGAGAAGCAAAAAATAACTATAACAAAGAAGTGTAGCAAACATCTGATCCTGAAAAGAGATACCCCATCTTTGCGACTTTTTAATACTACATTACATTACAAGCTTACTAAATTACTGATTACGTGCTTCTTCCCCAGAAGTAGTATAATTTCATTATGGGGCTGGTGCAACCTAGCCTTTGCCATTTGCCTTTGTCAACTCCATCACTGGTTTTAAGTCGATTAATGGCTTACTATTCTTGGATGCATGGCAAATGCAGTAAAGAGATGTTTAGAAAAGCTTTGAGTAGTTATTTTAGAGCAATAAGTATTGTTATTTAAGACTAGTGATTTTATGTCAAATATATACTTAATCCACTGTCACTTTTCTTTTACAAGTTATTATTAATATTATTACGCTTTATTGTCATCATGTCTGTGAGCTCTGGATGTCTCGGGGCCGTGTTACATCAGGCGGCAGAAACACGAAGTGAAAAAGCAGTCTTTACTACGCATATTGTAGCAAATCAGATGCTGCAGAGTAACACACATAATACTCATATACTGAGTTCAGCGGCTTTAAAAAAACCCACAAGCAACAAAATACCCACCACCAATAACAAAAAACTCCCCCCAAAAACCCCAACAAAACAAAAGCCACAAAAATTCTCCCAAAACCCATTAACACCCCAAACGAACTGGAGTTCAAAAATTAAAAATTAAACAGTGGATGAAAACATTTCAAAAGGAAAGAATTCACATGTAGAGAGTTTTGTTAGCGATTATAAGAATTAAAGAGACACAAGTTTCTCTGCTCAAGAGCAGATGACATGAAAAGCAATGAATAATTTATATCTGACAGCAAAGGTATTTCTAACCTTATTGGCAATGGAAATACTCTTTTGGTGATCATAATTTATTTACAAGTATAGCACCGTGGAAACAGCAATGATGCATACATGCAAAAATACCTTTTTTTTTTACAGAACAGGTGAAAAAAATACCATTAGAAATCTTGTTTTGTTTTGTTTTGTTTTTCTCACAGCTAGAAATATAAGAATTTAACTGTAGTGCATATACAAGAAAAACTAAGCGAAAGTGAAACCACAATTCAATTATATGGATGTTAAATAAAAGAAATGCAATCTATTCATCTTTCCTTTCACAAATCACATGTAAAAAAAAAATCTTACTGATTTTCCTCAGTCTTTTTAGGTTTATTTTTGACAATGTTCTGTGATTAATGCTCAAAAACTCCCAATGTAGCAATATCCACTGTTCACTGAAATAAATGGGATTGAGGAGCCACCACAGAACAAATTTTTAATTGGCAAAAAGTACAAGAGGCCTTTATTCGGGTATAGCCAGTTTATCATCATGGTTGACATTTCTCTTCCTTTGATCAACCATTCAAGATCACTGGGAAAACCAAAATCAGGTTGTAAATACTGAGCAATCAAGAGAAAATGAGAACTTTCTAACTTCATCGCAGGTCAGTCAACCCTATACACCAGCAAAGCGACTGCAGACTGCTCAGTGCTCCAGAGCTCTCTTGAAATAGTTATTGCCCCTCACTTTTGTTATTAAAATATCAGCATCAGACTCCAAGCATTTTAAATGTATTTCACACTCCGTTAAGAGCTTGGTGATTTAGATAATGTTTTAAAGACCATTAAAGGTTCCTAGTTTTTACCTTCAGTGCCTCTGTTTTTCAGATATAGAGTGGCTTGAGAATATTTAAGCGTTTAGTGGTATCTTAAAGCTTTCAAGAAAGAAATATCAATTAAAATACAGCTAACAAAACTATCTTAGGTTTGGCTTTTAAGCCAGTCCTTTTACCATAGTGCCATAAATCTGGTCTAAAAGCATGTTGAATACACAAAGCTTTGACTGCTCAGAATTTAATCAAAGAATGGACTTCTTATAGAGAGATTACTAAGTGCATCTGACATGTTAATTTCCAATTTTTCTCCCTGTATTACCTTTAGACTGGTTTTGTATTCGTAAAGTCCTAGCTCCTCTTTGAATAATAGGGATAAATTCCCTGCAACATTTCAAGACAACTGGTCAAGCGTCCAAAAAAATTAACAATTTTTTTCCATTTTGAAATGTTCAGTCTATAATGGACTTATAGCAGAAAAGCATTGATTCAGACCTGTGCTTTAACTGGGAAAAATGGGAAGAAAGCTCACCATAATATGTAAATACAGAGGGACATCAAACATGCACCCAAAGATCAGAGAAATCCTAGTTTTAGTTCACTATAGGCCATGAAAGGTTGTTAAGTGTTCCTTCAGTGGTAATGAGCAGAACAAGTATTAAAAGGCATGAAAAGAAACACAAGAAGAGATTTTTTTCTCAGAAATGGAGTACCACGTTTTTACTGAAACCTCATTAAAACGTACCACATTACAACAAGTTTGCAAAGAAGTACCTCTTCAAATGAAGAATGAATGTTTCCCTCTTCCAAGGGAAAGTGCAGAGTCCTGCATCTGGG
>NW_010190153.1:0-1707 GCF_000695765.1 Mesitornis unicolor
AATCCCTAACATTCTGTGATTCTGTGATTGCACATCTCCCCAAAGCCTGCATCTCCACCCACTCCCTACCTCAGTTTCCCCTTGTGGGGCATTGTGCCCAGGTCCTCCTCGCTCTGATGCGTGCAGGATGCTCCCCTGGAACTGCTGGGCTGGCTGGGGAAGGGAGCAGAGCCCCACATCTGCTGCAGATGTTTGCCTGGGCTCTTGGAGGGACATGTGGCCCCCTCAGAGCATCGTCCTGGGGTTCCCTCCATGGCTCCTGCTCACCCCACTGCTGACTCCAACAAGGATGTTTGAACAAGAAAAACAGAATGAAGTGCGGGCGCCTTCTGCAAACAGGACAGTGTTAAAAGGCCATTTCCCTCCCATCCTCACCCTCTTGTCCTCCACCTGCTTTGCTGGAGTTGAAAAGGAGAAGATCAAAATGGGCTTTTAACAATTTCCAGCCCCAGGTTTGCCCATGGGGCTGCTCAGGAGCCCCCATTGCTCCTCCTGGCTTCCATTTTCCCATTTTCTCTGTGGTGGCAGTGGGGCACCCACTCCCCTCCCCAGGCAATGCCAATGGCACAGGGGGATCTCTGTCTGAATGCTGGTGCCGGGAAGTGGGGGGACCCCTTTGCAGGTGCTCCCCTGGACAGCAAAACACTTCTAAGAGCAGGGCTGGGGCTTGGCCGTCATCCCCCTGTGCAGCCAGCAATGGGTTCCAGATGCTCACCACCACATTATTTTTCAGCAGCTGCGCTGCAAGAGGGTCCCGTCCAAAGGCAACATCCGTCAGAAAGCGGCTGGCAGGGCTGGGAGGAGGAAGAGGAGGGTGGTGGTTTTATCCTCTTGGCTTCTGGCTCGTAGGGCTGACTCCATTTCTCCATCCCATCTGTCTCCTCCCATCCCTGCGCCGGTGGCTGGCGGCAGTGAAGGTGCCTTTCCTGCTGCCAAAACATGTCAGGGATGTGTGGCATGGCTTCAGCTGGGCTGGGGGGGACTCGTCCCCTCCCTCCACAAAGGGCACCTGTGCCTGCAGCGAGCCCTGGCAGGGGTGGGATGTCTCTACCTCCGAAGGACCCTTGGGTGTGGAGGAGCCGTGCTGTGACCCTGGAGGGGCTGCAGCAGCCACATACCATGGTGCTGCACCCAAAATCCCCAGCAGAAAGTGCAGCTGAAGCTAATTCCTCTGTGGAGAAAAGCCATGATGGGGTGAAGGGGCCATGCATCACCAGTGCTCCCAGTAAGATGTTTCCTCCTGCCCTGGAGAGTGCAGCCACCCCACACCTCTGCCAGGCACTCATCTGCCCGGAGTGGGCTGGCTCCAGCTACCACTGGGAGCGGTAAGATGTTCCTCCTAGAAATTGTAAACACTCCCAAAAATTATGTCTTGAAGCAGGAAGAAAAAAATGAGAGCAACACAGAGAAGGAAAGAAAAAAAGAAAACAACCCAACAACCCACCCCGTGCCTGGGATCAAAGCCGGATGCCATTTGGAAGCCCTTGGAAAGAAATATTCCCCGTTTTCTTTGGCCAAGCAGCTGCAGTGAAAGGCCACTTTGTTCCCAGGGCCTCAGCTCATGTTTGCGCCCTCAGCCTTCACTCCGGTGGCAGCGGGGAGGCCGTGCTCCGTGGCTGTGAGGAGGCCACGCTCCGTGGCTGTGAGGAGGCCATGCACCGTGGCTGTGAGGAGGCCGGGCCCCGGGGCGGGGGGGAGGCCGGGGCC
>NW_010190153.1:2150-2852 GCF_000695765.1 Mesitornis unicolor
GGGTGGGGGGGTGGCGCTCATCGCCTCTGCAGGGCTGGGGACAGCCAGGTTTGGCCAAAGTTCCCCTTGCCAGACGTAAGGAGAAGCGGGGTCCCAGATGCTCCAGGTCCTGCACCCCCAGGTCCCACATCCCCTCAGTTCTGCATCCCCAGACGCCACATCCTAAAGATCCCACATCCCCAGGCCCCCCCCAGCACACACATCTGATTGAGAGAATTTCCACGGGTCACATCCCCAGCTGCCACCCTGAGGACAGGAGGGACTTTGAGGGTACAGCCTTTAACTCTGAAGTGTCATCAGGCCAGTTTAAATCCTCTCCTGGTCCTGTTGATGGGTTTTGGTGGATCCAACGGACGGTGGGAAGGGCGGCTCTGGCCGAAGCCCAGCCCGGAAAGCTCGGCCGGGCTCTCACTCAGCCCAGTGGTGTGGTGGGGAAAGCTGCCCAGAACGGGCTGGCCCTGTGTAAAAATGGGAACCTGTGTTGCCGATGAAAAGTACTTTCTTTGGGTAGGATGTTTGTGTTTCCTTTGGCAGAGCAGCTGCAGGAGCGTGCACAGCACCTGCCCAGGGCGGGCTGGCTCTGCTCCCAGTGCACCCATCCAGCCCTTCCCTGGAAAGTGAGAGGAAAGGGAAAAGGTTTGGGAAATGCTCCAGCACCAGTTCTGCTTGAAGCAGGTTTGTGGCTGGGGGGGGCCTTGCCTG